>NC_028639.1:57967217-57971169 GCF_001406875.1 Solanum pennellii
GACGAGGCATGAAATCTTCTCGTCGTACATAATTGTCAGCGAGGCATAAAGTCTTCTCGCGATGCATAAATTTTGACGACGCATGAAATCTTCTCGTCATGCATAATTAATGACTCGCGATGCATGATTTCCGCGATGCATGATTTTCAACGAGGCATGGATTCTTCTCGTGATGCATAAATTCCAGCGAGGCATGAAGTCTTCTCGCGATGTATAAATTTCAGCGAGGTATGAAGTCTTCTCGCGATGTATAAATTTCAGCGAGGTATGAAGTCTTCTCGCGATGTATAAATTTCAGCGAGGTATGAAGTCTTCTCGCGATGTATAAATTTCAGCGAGGTATGAAGTCTTCTCGCGATGTATAAATTTCAGCGAGGTATGAAGTCTTCTCGCGATGTATAAATTTCAGCGAGGTATGAAGTCTTCTCGCGATGTATAAATTTCAGCGAGGTATGAAGTCTTCTCGCGATGTATAAATTTCAGCGAGGTATGAAGTCTTCTCGCGATGTATAAATTTCAGCGAGGTATGAAGTCTTCTCGCGATGTATAAATTTCAGCGAGGTATGAAGTCTTCTCGCGATGTATAAATTTCAGCGAGGTATGAAGTCTTCTCGCGATGTATAAATTTCAGCGAGGTATGAAGTCTTCTCGCGATGTATAAATTTCAGCGAGGTATGAAGTCTTCTCGCGATGTATAAATTTCAGCGAGGTATGAAGTCTTCTCGCGATGTATAAATTTCAGCGAGGTATGAAGTCTTCTCGCGATGTATAAATTTCAGCGAGGTATGAAGTCTTCTCGCGATGTATAAATTTCAGCGAGGTATGAAGTCTTCTCGCGATGTATAAATTTCAGCGAGGTATGAAGTCTTCTCGCGATGTATAAATTTCAGCGAGGTATGAAGTCTTCTCGCGATGTATAAATTTCAGCGAGGTATGAAGTCTTCTCGCGATGTATAAATTTCAGCGAGGTATGAAGTCTTCTCGCGATGTATAAATTTCAGCGAGGTATGAAGTCTTCTCGCGATGTATAAATTTCAGCGAGGTATGAAGTCTTCTCGCGATGTATAAATTTCAGCGAGGTATGAAGTCTTCTCGCGATGTATAAATTTCAGCGAGGTATGAAGTCTTCTCGCGATGTATAAATTTCAGCGAGGTATGAAGTCTTCTCGCGATGTATAAATTTCAGCGAGGTATGAAGTCTTCTCGCGATGTATAAATTTCAGCGAGGTATGAAGTCTTCTCGCGATGTATAAATTTCAGCGAGGTATGAAGTCTTCTCGCGATGTATAAATTTCAGCGAGGTATGAAGTCTTCTCGCGATGTATAAATTTCAGCGAGGTATGAAGTCTTCTCGCGATGTATAAATTTCAGCGAGGTATGAAGTCTTCTCGCGATGTATAAATTTCAGCGAGGTATGAAGTCTTCTCGCGATGTATAAATTTCAGCGAGGTATGAAGTCTTCTCGCGATGTATAAATTTCAGCGAGGTATGAAGTCTTCTCGCGATGTATAAATTTCAGCGAGGTATGAAGTCTTCTCGCGATGTATAAATTTCAGCGAGGTATGAAGTCTTCTCGCGATGTATAAATTTCAGCGAGGTATGAAGTCTTCTCGCGATGTATAAATTTCAGCGAGGTATGAAGTCTTCTCGCGATGTATAAATTTCAGCGAGGTATGAAGTCTTCTCGCGATGTATAAATTTCAGCGAGGTATGAAGTCTTCTCGCGATGTATAAATTTCAGCGAGGTATGAAGTCTTCTCGCGATGTATAAATTTCAGCGAGGTATGAAGTCTTCTCGCGATGTATAAATTTCAGCGAGGTATGAAGTCTTCTCGCGATGTATAAATTTCAGCGAGGTATGAAGTCTTCTCGCGATGTATAAATTTCAGCGAGGTATGAAGTCTTCTCGCGATGTATAAATTTCAGCGAGGTATGAAGTCTTCTCGCGATGTATAAATTTCAGCGAGGTATGAAGTCTTCTCGCGATGTATAAATTTCAGCGAGGTATGAAGTCTTCTCGCGATGTATAAATTTTGACGAGGCATGAAATCTTCTCGTCGTGCATAATTAATGACTCGCGATGCATGATTTCCGCGATGCATGATTTTCAACGAGGCATGGATTCTTCTCGTGATGCATAAATTCCAGCGAGGTATGAAGTCTTCTCGCGATGTATAAATTTCAGCGAGGTATGAAGTCTTCTCGCAATGCATAAATTTTTACGAGGCATGAAATCTTCTCGTCGTGCATAATTAATGACTCGCGATGCATGATTTCCGCGATGCATGATTTCGCTATGCATGATTCCGCGATGCATGATTCTTCAGTGTATAAATTCCGCGATGCATGATTCCGCGATGCATGATTCGGCGATGCATGATTCTTCGATGCATGATTCTTCAGTGTATAAATTCCGCGATGCATGATTCCGCGATGCATGATTCCGCGATGCATGATTCTTCAGTGTATGACTTCCGCGATGCATGATTTCGCAATGCATGATTCTTCAGTGTATAAATTCCGCGATGCATGATTCTTCAGTGTATAAATTCCGCGATGCATGAATATTCATATCGCCCCCGTGGATAGTAACGCCAAGACGATCTCCAAATAATATATCGACTTGATCGATAATGATAAAATAATAATTGCATAACTGTCTCTTCTGAGGTAATGCATTGTCTTGATCGACAATAATCATCTTGCTTTGACAACGCAATGCAAATAGCGTCTTCTATAGTAATCGTGAAATCTTCGCTGAGATTCCTGTTTGATTCACCTTTGAATCTGGCCAGGCACTTTCGTAAACTTCATATATTGGGGAATGGCTTGAAATAAACAAACACATTCACAAGCATCCTGACACAAACGATATGAACTGCCTCCTGCTTTCAGTAAAATCACTAGTTTTGGAGATAGTTTTCTCCTCTTTGGGAGCTCTTCGTATTCGTCCGTCGGGAGAATCCGGTCGATTTCAAAGCAAAGCTATAAACCTGCATCCACAGAAAAATTGTCAGTTTTTAAAACATACTGATCCGTGTCGATTCCTTCAGTTGCTTGCTCCTTGTCTTGATATCTCCGGTTGATTTCCCGATTTCCCGACTCTTGATAGATAGGAAAAATATCTTATGCCAAAACAAATGAAACATAAAAGGGCAATTTTAAGAAAAACAAGAAATTTTTAAGAAATAGTATCTTGAAAAAGTCACTGCAAAGTCATGTCATATCAGGCTTTACGAGCTCCTTTGAATCTGACACTTGCTGATGAGTTTCAGAGGCATTCCGGACTTGTAGGGAAGACCCATGACGAAATTTTGAGGTCATCCTCAAAATTTCTGTCCCAGTTTAGTTTCTTGCTCATATTTCCATTGTAACCGAACAGATCGCGGAATTTTTGAGATCTTCTCAAAAATTCTGTCCCAGTCGCAAATCTCGAAATGTCTTTTTGTCTGACTTGCTGAAGAGGAGAAATCTTCCGGAGAATTTTTGAGTCCCTCTCAAAAATTCTGTCCCTGTTCTACTGTAAAAGGGAATAGAAATCTTACGAGAGATATGACCGAGCCCTTGTGGCGCCTACGTATCCCGTTGAGGCAGGAATCAGGTCAAACGTAGTTCCCCCTTAAAGGTTCACAAGAATAAAATTTACAAAGAAACCGACCGAGGCCGACAAAGGCCGCCTACGTATCTCATTCTTGAGAATTCAGGTCGAACGTAATTCAGATACAAAGAAATAATAAGGGGGTAAACGGGGTGACCGAAGCCGACGTAGGCCGCCTACGTATCTCGTTCTCGAGAATTCAGGTCAGACGTAGTTCGTTACACAGAGGGATAAGAATTCAAATTTAACAAATACAAGCAAACAAACGATTACAAGTAAATGATAGAAAAAATGCAAAGCGAAACTTCACGCGTAGTATCTCTTGACAGCATCTGAGTTGATAGGCTTGGGCCA
>NC_028639.1:57972494-58004333 GCF_001406875.1 Solanum pennellii
TCTGTTCCATATACTAGCAAGTATGGAGTAGCCCCAGTCGATGTTCTGACGGTCATTCGATAACCTAGTAGAGCATATGGCAACATTTCGTGCCAACCTCGCTGTTTGTCAATCATTTTCCTCAAAATCTTCTTGATATTCTTGTTGGCGGCCTCTACAGCTCCGTTCATTTGAGGGCGATAAGCAGTTGACTTTCGGTGAGTAATATTAAATTGTTCACATATCTCCTTCATCAGATGACTGTTGAGATTTGCACCGTTATCAGTAATGATGGATTCTGGAACTCCAAATCTGCATATCAGATTGTTGCGAACAAAATCGGCCACCACTTTCTTGGTTACCGACTTGTAAGAGGCTGCTTCCATCCACTTGGTAAAATAATCAATGGCAACCAAAATGAACCTATGTCCATTAGAAGCGGCCGGCTCTATGGGACCGATGACATCCATTCCCCAAGCTACAAATGGCCAAGGTGAACTCATAGCATTAAGTTCGTGAGGTGGCACCCGTATCATATCACCGTGCACTTGACATTTGTGGCATTTTTGTACGAATTTGCAACAGTCATTCTCCATAGTCATCCAGAAATAACCAGCTCGAAGAACCTTTCTTGCCAAGGTAAGTCCATTCATGTGCGTACCGCAAACTCCAGCATGTATCTGTTCAATAAGCCTCACAGCTTCAGCAGCATCCACGCATCTTAACAAACCCAAATCCGGAGTCCTCCTATACAGGACTTCTCCATTCAGAAAGAAATTGAGAGCCATACGACGTATCGACTTCTTCTGATTAGATGTAGCGTCTTCTGGATATGTCCCAGACTCCAAGTATCTTTTTATGTCAAAATACCAAGGCAGACCGTCTGGTTCTGATTCAACGTGTGAACAATGGACTGGATGTTCCTTCAAGTCTATATCCAGCGGGTCGATGTAATCAGTATCCGGATGTTTGATCATTGAAGCGATGGTGGCAAGAGCATCAGCCAATTCATTCTGTATTCTGGGAGTATGTTTGAACTCGATCTTGCGGAACCTTTTGCACAGATTTTGCACATATTGTACGTAAGGTACAATCTTCGGGTTCTTCACAGCCCATTCACCTTGAACCTGATAAATCAAAAGGTCTGAATCTCCAATAACCAGCAACTCGTAAACATTCATGTCGATGGCCATTTTCAAACCAAGAACACAAGCTTCGTATTCAGCCATGTTGTTTGTGCAGTTGAAGCGCAGTTTAGCCGCCATAGGATAATGCTGACCAGATTCTGATACCAAGACTGCTCCAACACCTCTACCCTGGTGATTCGCCGCTCCATCGAAGAACAATCTCCAACCTGGATAAGCTTCAGATATATCTTCACCCACAAATAACACTTCTTCATCGTGAAAATACGTCTTAAGTGGTTCATATTCTTCGTCAACGGGATTTTCCGCAAGATGATCAGCCAAAGCTTGTGCCTTTATTGCCTTCTGAGTCACATACACGATATCAAACTCGCTCAATAGCATTTGCCATTTAGCTAACTTCCCAGTCGGCATCGCTTTCTGGAAGATGTACTTCAACGGATCCATTCTGGAGATAAGATATGTAGTATATGACGACAAATAGTGTCTCAGCTTCTGGGCAAGCCACGTCAGAGCACAACATGTTCTCTCCAGCAAAGTGTATCGAGACTCGCACGGAGTAAATTTCTTGCTTATGTAGTAGATAGCCTTTTCTTTCTTTCCTGTCTCGTCATGTTGACCGAGTACACATCCAAAGGCGTTATCTGAAACAGACAAATACAGCAGCAATGAACTCCCTTCTCGCGGAGGAACCAACACTGGTGGGTTAGACAAATAGCTCTTAATAGCGTCAAAAGCAATTTGGCACTCCTCGGTCCACTTAGTCGGGGCGTCTTTCTTCAGCAACTTGAAAATGGGCTCACATACCACTGTCGATTGTGCTATAAACCGGCTGATATAATTTAACCTCCCCAAGAAACTCATCACCTCTTTTCTTGTCTTCGGTGGAGGCAACTCTTGAATTGCTTTATCTTCGAGGGGTCAAGCTCAATACCTCTTCTGCTGACTATAAACCCCAACAACTTCCCAGCTGGGACTCCAAAAGCACATTTGGCGGGATTTAGCTTCAAGTTGTACCGACGCAAACGTTCAAAGAATTTTCTCAGGTGTGTCAAATGATCCGAACTCTCGCGGTATTTGATTATGACGTCGTCCACGTATACTTCAATTTCCTTGTGGATCATGTCGTGAAAGATGGTCGTCATGGCTCTCATGTAAGTAGCACCGGCGTTCTTCAGGCCGAACGGCATTACCCTGTAGTGATACACACCCCAAGGTGTGATGAATGCCGTTTTTTCCGCGTCTTCTTCATCCATCAGAATCTGGTGATACCCTGCATAACAATCCACAAATGACTGCATCTCATGTTTGGCACAGTTGTCAATCAGAATGTGGATGTTAGGCAACGGAAAATTATCCTTTGGACTAGCCTTGTTGAGATCTCTGTAATCAACACAAATCCTGATTTTTCCATCTTTCTTGGCGACCGGAACAACATTTGCCAACCAGGTGGGATACTGCGTTACTTCTACCAATCGAGACTCTATCTGCTTGGTGATTTCCTCCTTAATCTTCAAACTCAAATCAGGCTTGAATTTCCGAGTCTTTTGTTTCACCGGCTCGAACCCTGGGTTGATAGGCAGCTTATGAGATACGACATTAGTACTCAACCCCTGCATGTCATCGACCTCCCACACAAACACATCACTGTATTCGTCAAGCAAATGAACAAGGCTCTCTTCTGAGTTTCATTCAGGTGGGTGCTGATCTTAACCTCTTTGACACATTCTGAATCTCCCAAATTCACCGTCTCTGTTTCTTCCAGATTCGGTTTATGTTGATTCTCGAACTGTCGAAATTCTTCTGCCACATAATCCGGTTCCCCACTTTCTTCATAGTCGTCAACCTCATCGTCATTTGCCTCATTTTGCTCGTTTAACTCATGACATGACATGACATTGGCAGGTTTGTAACTTACGTTACTGAAATCATAAACAGACAAAATTAGGGAAGTAAAATATGAGAATCAATTAAATAAACAAAGTTAAAATAAGGAGGCTTTCATTTAAATCAAACAAAAATACAAACTTGGGTCATGGCGCAAGGTCATGTCGCCCTTTTTTAAACATCACGACGAAAATTCAAAATTCAAGCAATTTAAGAAAATGCAGAAATGGTGGGTCTCAGGCCTCTTCCGGACGACCACCGATTTTGATATGCATAAAACAATTCCTTTCTACCAAAGAGTCCGGGACATCAAGATTGGCGTGGAAGTCCAATTCTGCAGCATCTCCTCTGGTTCCGCATCACGAATGCCAGCTGGCTCGACCTCCTCCTCGATAACAGCGTGAATCTCCTCGAAAAGGTCACAGATTCCTTCCCCATTGTCTTCGGGCTCAGCATGCTCCCGGACTGGAAAGGATTGATAGAGATGTGGGATCGGTTTAGTCAACTCTTGATCCCTTCTCCTCTTCATCTTCATATCATCATCTGTGGGGATGTACCCCAAACCATACTTTGATCCTGTAGCAAGGACCGGAACTGGCTCGATGATCCCTTGGGCATTCCTTCCTAATCCGAAACCTGGTTCGAATCCGCTCTGCAGCATTACCGTGGCAATCATTCTGTACACGGCCGGCATGGGAGTCTGCGGGGCCAAGCCCTCATCGGTGGTGTTTACCAACTCCACTGTGTAGAAGTCCGAACCTTGCGGCGTCTCGTCCAAGACCGGCACCTGCTTTCCCGAGTGGCCCTTTTCACCATGGATAACCAGTTCTTCATTTTTCCACACCAGTTTCATCATTTGGTGGAGAGTGGAGGGGACGGCTCCATCCAGGTGAATGAATGGCCTTCCCAAAAGGAGGTTATAGCTGGTGTCGATATCCAACACCTGGAATTTTGCCTCGAACTCCGCGGGGCCCATTTGGATGGTCAGGTTCACAGCTCCCAACGTGTCTCTCTGCACACCGTTGAATGCTCTCACATTGACCTGGTTTTGCTCCAACTTTCCGAGGTCAAACCTCAGCTGCTTCAGTGTGGACAAGGGGCATATGTTCAGGCCAGATCCGTCGTCTACCAAAACACGGTTGACGATTTTTCCGCGGCATACCACGGTGATGTGTAGAGCTTTGTTGTGGGCCCTCCCTTCGGCCGGCAATTCATCATCGCAGAAGCTGATGCGGTGTCCCTGAATGACTCGGTGAATAATAGCAGCTACATTGTCGCTGCTCGTACCTGAGGGCACATACGTGTCATCCAAGGCTTTCATCAAAGCCTGTCTGTGTGACCAGGAGCTCATCAATAGGGCCCACACAGAAATCTGGGCTGGAGTCTTCTCCAAGTGCTTGACAATGGAGTAGTCTTTGGGTTGCATTCTCCTCCAGAACTCCTCAGCTTCTGCTTCGCTGATCGGTCTCTTGGCATGATCTTTCTTTTGTCCTCCGAGAGCAAGCTCGTCGGGAGTATAACATCTGCCAGATCTAGTCATGCCTTGAGCCACGGCCGTTTCTATAACAAACTTGGGCTTGGCGAGAATCTTTGCGGGCACCAAGCAACAGCCTTTGCAGGTGTCAGAATGACAAACTCTCCCCTTTCCCTGACGCTCAAAGAAGCGACAGCCTTTTCCAAGTCTTCCTGAACAACAGGAGTAATTCTCTTGGCTTCACGCTCATCTTCGTCAGTTTCTATCATGTTGATGTTTCCACCCCCATGATTTGGCAACGGATTCGTGTTGACATTTGGCGCCGCAGGCTGAAGGGAGACCACTTCCTGGTCAATCAAGTCCTGGATCTTGTGCTTGAGATTGATACAGTCTTCTGTATCATGTCCAACACTGTTGGAATGATAAGCACACCTCTGCTCCGGTCTGTAGAATCTGGAATTGACATCCACGGGCTTGGGCCCCACGGGGTGGATGTATCCGGCCGCGGCTAATCTTTCGAACAATTTAGTTCTGCTTTCAGCCAACGCGATGAAGCTTCTGGAGGGCTTCTTCTCAAACCTGGGGCGAGGGGGATCATACCCGCCCTGCTGAGGGGGAGGGACTTGTTGGTAATTGCGGGCGTTTGGTCGTGGAGCTTGGGTTCTGGGGTAGGGATTTGTTTGATAGTTTGGCATTGGGGCTTGGTAATTTGGATGGGGGCTTTGATATGCTGGGGTTTGTATTTGATATGCGGGGGACGGTGCTCGATAGCTTGGCTGTACATTAGCGCAGCTGGGAGCGACATTCTGGTAATGGGGAGGGACTTGATAAGCTTGGGGGTAGTTTGGATATATGGAGGGAAAATTTTGGGGAATTTGGGGCGGATTCTGATACGACAAAATATGGGCATCTGGATAAAGGGGGGCAGCATTGTAGTGGCCGGAATGATTTGATTGTGGACGGTGGGCTTGATGAGGCTTTGATGGAGGGTTGGAGCGGCCTTGGGGACGTGGTAAGTTTCTGGGGGCCTTTCTTCCCCCGTGTGAGATAGCGTTAACCTCCTCTCTTTTCTTCCTTACCAGTCCGGAAGACCCAGGCGATGCAGACACTCGGGCTATCTTTCCTGACTTCAGGCCATCTTCGATAGTCTCACCTACTTTGACTATCTCGGCGAACTTGGCGCCGATTAATAAGATGACTCTGTCATAATACTCGGGCTCCTGCACCCGCACGAACACCTCTACAATCTCTTTCTCTGTCATCGGAGGCCTCACCCTCGCTTCCTCTTTCCTCCACCTGTACGCGAACTCTCGATAGCTTTCTGTGGGCTTATGCTTCATCTTCTCCAAGGAGTACCAATCAGGGACTATCTCGACGTTGTATGCAAATCTGTCGATGAAATCCTTAGCCAGTGCGTTCCAACTGGGCCATTGTCGAGTCTCATGTGACGTGAACCACTCCAGGGCCTCACCACATAGGCTTCGGCTGAACAACCTCATCAGCAACGCTTCATCTTTGCCAACTCCCACGAGTTGGTCACAGTACGCTCTTAGGTGTGCCATGGGGTTGCCCACCCCTCCGAAGGTATCAAACTTCGGGATCTTGAACCCTTCAGGTAGGTTCAAGTCTGGGTGGATGCATAGTTCTGCGTAGCTTAACCCGGCGACGTCTGGAGTACATTGCAATTCTCTCATTGCCCTCTTGATCTCCTCCTTTATGTCTACCTTCGCTTCTTCCCTCGCCCTCCACTCTCTTTCTTGCTCCTCATAATGGTCCAACTCGGAGCCGTGCACCTCATGCTCGGCCGGGACAGGGACTTGAAAAGTGGTTCTTTTATGGAGGGGTGGGGCTATGGACGGGCTTGGGACGTTCTGTGCGGTTTGATAGTTTTGCGGATAATTTTGGGGATTGGTATTTTAGTTTAAGTGGGGATGCGGTGTTTGGGAATTGAAGGCGGTGGGATTTTGGGTTTGATTTTGGGGTAGTGGGGCTGTTTGAGTATTTTGGGGATGTGGTGGCATTTGTGGAGGATTGTTTGGAAGTGGGGAGGGAGTTTGATAGGAGACCGACGCATATTGGGGGTTTTGGGTTGTCATATCTACCCTAGACGGGTTGTGCACGGGTGTCGATGGACGGTGCTGAGTAGGATCCGAGTTGGACGAGGGGAAGTATGTAGGAGGTCTTGCGTCGAGAAAGTTGGGGCCAAATCTGGGCGGAGGAGTGTCTTGCCTCCGTTGCATCTCTACCCTCATGTCAGCTATTTGCTGCATCAGCTGCGCAATAAGCTCATTCTGCTCTGCCACGGTGGGCTGAGCCACCACGACGTCTGTGAGGCTGACTTGTTCATTGTTGTCTTCCATGTCTGTATTTGTGTTTGGTCCGGGGAAGGAATCTGCGGGACCTTTTGATCTGGTGAAGTAGGGGTGATCTGCCAGCTTTATCGACACAGATCAGTAAAAGGTACCTGAGAGGTAAAAACAACTCAAAGGCAAATTTGTTAGTGCATATCCGGAGTACAAAACGCATAATATCGCACATAAAACAGATAAACACACAAGTCGCTTTGTTTGAGGATATCTTAACCCACGAATGAGGACGGAAATATATTTTGGACAAACAGGAATTTGTTTGTTTTGACGTCATCTCGGGAAAGCTGAATCACGTTGAGCTATGGTCTTCTTGCAGCTGCTTTTCGACATATGTTGATCTTATCTTCGTATCTCCGAAACATGGAGGAGAATGAAGATTTTTGGTGATAGGGGCCGGGCCGGGAAGGCTGCCTACGGATCTCACGGGGAGAATTCAGGCCCAACGTAGTTCGGATTTTAGGATGAAAAATTTTTCATTCATTCTTTCACTGCGATTACAAGGGAATTGAAAAACAACATTGAAATTTTTAAAGACAACATTTGGCGATTTCTTGTCTTGTGGCTGCGTTATTCCTTTCCTTTCAGACAGTCGGAAACGGAGGCTTGTAGACGATTTCTTCTTCATCGTCCTCCTCAATTACTTCACAGCCGGGGCCACTGTTATCTGCTCCCTGATCACGGGCGAGGTATTCTCCGCCCTTTAAGTTGCTATGGGTCGCCAATTCCTCGTCGAGTGCTGCACTTCTGGCCGACAACACGGCAGTCTCAATATCTATCTTCGCTTCTCTCGCCTTTCCTTCGTGTATCTCCAAACGAAGCAAGTTCAACCTTTTCCTTAGGCTTTCGGTTTCCATCTCAACCTCCTTCTTTCTCTTTATCTGTGACGCCAGATCTTCATCCAAGGTCGTGACCGCAGCTTTGTAGATCGCCGTGGTCATGTCTACTTTGAGTCCTTCTTCTTTAACCTTCTGAATCTCTCGAGTGATTCGTTCGATCTTTCTTCGTAATTCCTCCTCAGTGAGATCCGTCTGGACGTTCTTGCCTTTGTCCATAGCGGTGATTCACCTTTCCTGAGACGATAGAGCGGTATTCAGGATTTGTGGTATGGAAGACGGATTTTTGGGTGAGAAACTTGAGACTTGGGAATTTTGGTCGGACATTTGTAATAGTGGCTTCTGTATACTCTTTGGGATTTTGGCTAGGAGTGGGTTTACGATATCCTCATTCAAAGCAACGTAACACATAAGCATTTAAATACACATAGATAACGTGTCCTAATCATGCATGGGGACCCTTTTGTGCCAAGGGTAGGCCTAGCGCATTCGAATGATGTACGTGTGAGTTTAAACCAAAATAATGATTCCCCCCAAAATAATATTTAACAATGAGTAAAATGTTCGAAAAGGGAAATAGACAAACCCACGCAGGGGCTATTTAGAAAGTGCGATAATATCAGGCCCACGCAGGGGCTAAAATAATGCGAGTACAAACAAAGAAAAAGCCGCGCATGGGCGATGTCCACTATGCTGCTCCGGATGGTCCTGCTCCGTCGTCGTTTTTATGGTTTTTGTGCTGTTGGAACATGTACCTCAGCATCAACAGAAAGCCTTCACCCAGACGCCCTTTGTCTTCCAGGCTCTCGTATCGCATCCTCTCGATTTTATGCTGGATCCAGTTGTCGAACTCTTCATACCCTTGCTTCAGTCTCTCGATCTCTCGAGTTGCCCTCTCGAGTGCGTCTTGATTCTCTACGAATTTGGCATAGACCTCATTAGCCTCCTCCTTTAACTCTCGCAATTCGGCCACTGCTTTGGCCTCCTTGTCTGTCACACTGCGGAAGCTACGAGGGATTTGAAAGGAGATATTTTGTATATCTCTTTTCAACCATGCTTTGTAACCTTCATCGTATCCAGCGTTGAATCGGTCAGTGGCGATACTGTCTTTGCCCATGCGCTTGGCATTCTTCCATTCTCTGAGCATCTCTGTGGCGTCGTCCACTCTGTCGTCCCCGATGTCGTACACATAAGCGCCATAATACGCTTCTCTGGGCACAGTCTGCTTTCTTCCGAACTGTCGCAAGACTCGGAATGGCGCGTAAGGGCGAATTCCTCGAATGCCGGGTAGAGGGAGCACGACACATCTACGACCCTCCACGACAACTTCCTTGGATATGAAGCGGTCGAGCATCCATTGGAGGTCCTCTTCTCTCAACTCGGAGAAAATCTGGGCCCATCTTCCTCTCGTTCTCCAATTGTTCATGTTGGCCCAGAATAGTAAGTCGTTCAGGTCTTTGAGAGTGTTCTTGTTGTCGAGAGTGTGCAATTCTCGAGTTCCAGCACCCTTCGCCAGGTGACTGAGAATCCACCATTGGAGGAGCAGATTACACCCTTGAAAGTACCGATGTCCCTCTTTGCACTTGCCCAAAGCGCGATATATGTCCGACAATATGACCGGAGCTACGGAGTAGTACTTCGTCGTTCCTTGATTCTCGTACCCTTTGAACAGCGTCTGGACGAGTGTTATAACTCTGGTGTTGATGCTCAGGCTCGGGCCGTGCGGGAAGACCATTGTTCCCAACAAGGCTATGGCAAACGCCAACGGGCGGAGCTCGTTCCACTCCCTGTAGGAAATTCTAAATTCCCGATTATACGCGGCATAGAAACTCGCGTGTCCAAATCTGACGTACAAGTCCCTGAACATTATGTGGGAGTCTTGACACCAATAGGTGAAATCCTTTCTTAGCCCTAACCAATCCGAGATGTTCTCAACGGAAGGTTTGTTGGGGATAAACACGTCCTCTTGCTTTCGGGCTCTTCTTTCTAGACCCATGCCCACGGTGTCTATGCAATCTCTTATTTCTTCTAATGTAGGGGTGATTTCGGCCGTTCCGAAACGGAAGACCATTCTTTGGTTGTCCCAGTACCCTGTAAGAACCTCGATCAACTCTGGCCAACCATCCATGTTGATTAGCTCGGTCAAGGCCCCTACAAATTTGTTGAGAGTTCGCTTATGATCTCCGTCTAAGTCGTTGTGCCACATAGTAAGTTGGGGTGGCGCGGAGATGACCATGTTGAATTTTGGGAAGCGGTCCATATCTGCAAAACAGAAACCTGTTAGACTTTCCCCTACCCCCAAGTTGGTTTTTTCACACATACATTTCGAATGTCACATAATATGATGCGTCGTGAGGTCGAGGACCTTAGACGCGATTCTTTGGCGGTTTTCTACTAAAATGGACTTAATACGCCTTGGGTATTAAGTCGTCCTAGGCTGATACCTAATTTTGGTTTTGGTTTCGCTCTAACTTAGGCTTTTCTAGAATTGTTTTCAAATAGACGGTTACCCGAGTCGGACAAACATCGGGGTGGAGCTATCGACTAACGTCGGATGATCGCATTCCGACTATTTATTCGATACTTCCAAATGAGTTCTTGGGGTATTTCTGAGAGAAGTCGCGGTAAGCCGTGTAACTTCCGTTTCCTAATGCAGTCTAGTTGCCGTTTGGCGGAAGTTATGCCATGAGAAAGTGCAAATTCCAAAAACTAAGTACTCTAAGCAATTAAACAATTAATTACAAGTTAGTCAAACAAAGTTAGTCTTAGGGTTAGAATCCTCCGTCCCCGGTGGAGTCGCCATTTCTGTTTTATCGAAAAATATTTTGACGAGAGTTTGTTTTATTTTAAGGGTATTTTCGACTTTTAGGAGTCGCCACTTAATTTTTAAGAAAAATCAAGAAAACTTATTTTCAAAACAACTTAAACAGAAAAAAATCATTTTGAAAACTTTTAGGGGGTTCGGGATTCGTATAAGTGTCTTAGGAAGGTGTAAGGCACCTAAGACACTCCGTTAAACACGATTTTCCGGCGATTAACTTATTTGACTATTTTATTTTTATTTTGCAATTTTGAAGTTGAACTTTTTAAACTTTAACTCTAAACGGACTAATAAATTTGGAATGTCAATTGCTTTAAGCCTCAATTTTTACGTTTTAAATTCGATAAAGTAAAAGGCGTTCGTAGTTAGTCTTAGGGTTAGAATCCTCCGTCCCCAGCGGAGTCGCCATTTCTGTTTT
Source organism: Solanum pennellii (assembly GCF_001406875.1). Lineage (NCBI taxonomy): Eukaryota > Viridiplantae > Streptophyta > Magnoliopsida > Solanales > Solanaceae > Solanum > Solanum pennellii. Next base: position 57,983,421 of record NC_028639.1, read on the forward strand.
ATCGAAAATATTCGAAAAGAGTTCGTTTTATTTTAAGGGTATTTTCGACTTTTAGGAGTCGCCACTTAATTTTTAAGAAAAATCAAGAAAACTCGTTTCCAAACAACTTAAACAGAAAAATTGTTTTGAAAACATTTTTAAGGGTTCGGGATTCCTATTAGCGTCTTAGGAAGGTTTCGAAAAGAAAGCACCTAAGACGCTCCGTTTACTACGGTTTTCCGGCGATTAACTTATTTGACTATTTTATTTTAACTCTTGCGAATCTTTAAGTTATTTTTCTTAAATCTTAAACGAACTTAGTAAGACATTGTTGCTTTAAAACTCCGTTTCAAGTTAACTTTTTAAACTTTTTGATTCTAAGCAAACTCGTTAGTTTGAAACTTTATTGTTTTAAGATTCATTTTAATTTTTAAATTTGATAAAAATAAAGGCGTCGATGGGGGTTTGGAGTTTTCTAATCCTAAGCTAACGGCATCCAAAAACAAAACAACATAAGCGAATAGAAAGAGGGAGAGAGAGAGAGAGGGAGAGATTTTGGTCCAAACTCGGGTTCAGTTCGCCTTGACCGAGTTTTGGACCCACCTGTTTTTCGGGTTTTGACCCATTTTATCACCTGTCCTAATCTAAGCATACAAGATAAAATAAAAATAAACAAAGAAAACGAGGAAAACAACTAGGGCTTATGCCCATTACAAAAATGCAAAAAATAAATGAAAAGGGTCTTCTAATCCCGTGCTCCCTCGACTTTCGATCTTGGTAGAACTCGGAATTTAACTTCATACGCCGGTTTTGACGAATTGACTCGATGAAAGACATTTAGAGCCTTTATGGCTCCCTTGTGAAATGCAAAGAGAAGAAGGGGAGCACCACAATGGACTCGAGAGAAGATTTTCCATGCAAACAAGTAGAAATACATTAGCATACACAACGACAAAATAAATCAGATGTATTTCGAATGAAACAAAATAAATAAACATACGATTCTGAAGAAGGTCGAATAGGTTAGCAAACACACTAACTTTTAAGACTCATTAGATTTCCCAACATGCAAAAGCCATACCAAATACCAACAGCAAGTAATAAAACATTCCAAAACGTGAATAAATTAACATTCAGGGATTTGCATCATGCTGAAGTAGCAAACAAACAGTAGCCTGAAATCACCAAATTGACAACTATGCTCTTTCATCCTCAACTATACGTAAAATTTGCTTCCAACATCAGGTGAGATCTCCAAAAAGTTTAAGCCAAACCAAATAAACATAAGAACCTGACCCGAGCCACAGATAGTTCGAACTCACTTATAATTTGAAAGCGATAAACGCCAAACTCACAGGAGCCAAACAAGGCATTGAACAAGCCTAGTTGGTATTCCGTAATGAGTAGCTTGCAAGAAACAGCACAGACTACCAAAGCTCCAACACAAAGACTGATAGCGAGCATAACAGAAACGGGACCAAATTGGACAACTATAACACGACGAACTTGTATAACAAAACTCCACATCAACACATTATGATCATGCGATTAATGCGATAACCTCAAGCTAATAAACCATAAATTTTCAGAGTTCAGGTCACAAAGGGGATGCGGGACATACAAATTGCGTGAACTAGTAATGAAAACGATGAAAACTTGAGGCTGCAGCACTTCACGGATTTGCAGAAAACACAAAAAAGTTTAGATGAAGGGGAGGGAAGCCAAAGGATAAACAGTACTATGCCTGGACTCGACTAATCCATATAGATGAATCACGAAACAAAAAAAAAACGATGGATCATATCGATAACAGAAATCATAACATCAGACGACTCAAAAAAAAAAGGGCAGGGAACAACATGAAGACGAGTAAGCTCAGCGAAACCAGCCATAATACAACAATCACATTAGCAAAGAGAGACATGAAGGAATCGACACAAGAAGAGCGCTCTCCATCAAATGTTCCGTTCATTTTTTAACTTTTATAGCAGTCAAAACATGATATGTATTCTGTTAAACCGATTCGCATACCTCCAGCAATATCAAATCCAACAGCGACAACATGAACAGTAGGCATACGAAAAGATTTCCAACCCTCAATCCATCACATTTGGAAACAGAAAGAGAAGGAAGTTACGTGAAAGGGGGGTTTACCTGTTGACGAGCAGCAACTGGGACGGGTGAGCAGGAGCAAGCAACAACGAGCTTCCACCACCACGAACGCGAACGAGACGAACTTCCACAACTCGAGCCTAACGACGGAATGCGTCTCCTTCTTCCTCACTCGAGTTTTCTCGAAGAAAGTTGTCGACTGTTCTTCTATAGACAGGAGAAGAACCAGAATATTTTCAGGGTTCTTCTCAACTCAGAATCTCCCAACCAAAATTTCTAACCCAATTTCTAGCCACAAAGATCTCTACCGAAAACCAGAAGCTGAAATATTTTGAAAGAAAATTGCCTTAACTCACGAGTTTTCACTGCTCCAAATTTTTTCAACTGAAAAATTTTTCAACCCAAAATCGCTCTCTGAAATTTTTTCAACCAAGAAATTGCTAACCCCTTATTCAGTCTAGGGTGGGGGTTTATATAGGCAAACGATTTAGGGTTTCGAAAGGAAGGCCTGGCAGATGAAATTCGGCCCATTTTCATTTCGAAATTTGAAAAACCCTCACACCTCATCCAAAGAGCAATTCGAGCGGGAAAGAGGTGGAGCGACGAGATTAGTTCGTGGTACTGGCTAGGCGACGTGGAGTCATCTTGGCATGGCAAGGACGAGAGCGTGCCTGCGAGGACGAAAACGCAGGCCTTCCACAGCCGAAAGCAGCTGTACTGCTGCGAGGCGTCCTGGCGAGGGAGAGAGGAGTGAACGCGTGAGGGAGACGCGGGGAGATTTCCGTTGGGGAGTCGCGTGGGTGGCTTCTGTTTTTTTTGTGGGTTTTGTCGTGTTTTTTTCTGGAAATGGCGTAGGTGGGGGAGGCTGTTGGGTCGTGTGAAGAGGAAGAAAGGGGAAAGGGAAAAGTGGGTCGGGTCGGGTCGGACGGGTTAACGGATTGGGCGGGTTGAGGGTTTAAGTTGAGTGGATTGGGTAGATTATTTTGAATGGTTGTTTTTAAAAGAAATGGGCTGTTGAAATGTATGGGTCTGGGTTAATGTTTGGGCTGGGAATAAATAAAAGGAAGTGGGCCTGGGTTTGGGCTGGAGGGGAATTGGGAATCAATTTTGGAATTGGGTTTCTGAGTTGAGATGGGAATTTGAGTTGAAGTGGGCTGGTAGGTTGGAAAAGGCCCAAATTCGCTTTTGGTATGTTTAAGGGGAAAACATGACAAAATTTGATCAAGTCTTAACCAACGAATTTGTATCAACTAATCACGAGCCTCTTTATTTAGTAAAATAATTATTAAAATCGTAAAAGTGATTCAAAAGTATAATTATAATTTTAAATTAAACTAGCTTGATAAAACATTTAAATGTATATTTTTGATGGTTTTTTGAATAATCATAAGATATACTAATTATATACATAATTATGTAATATATATATATTATCTAAAAAATTAAGACAAGAGGCATTCGAAGTAACATAACTCTCATGCATTATAGTATTATATTCGTAAAACTTATAAAACTAATTAATTTTAATTATTTGGAAAACTTACGAAGCTCGATAATTAAGTTATACCGACGAGGGTCAAAATTGGGTGGCAACACTTTTAGTTATATATATATATATATATGCGATGGGGGAAAGTCCGTGCTTAGTACGGGCCCAATATGATGAAGATTATAATTTAAGGAATAACTGTGTTTCTTCCAATACAACAAAAAATGTAAATTTGGTGCTGATACTTCTGTTGAATGTATGGAGGTTATATTGCTCTGTTTTTGCTTTCTGCAAAAATTAAACACATGTGCATCATTGGGTTAACGTTAGATTGTTCTGTTAAGATATTAATGGAGTGAGTGAGAAGGATAGGGGTGTATCTTACATCAGGCAGTCAGATGACATTAAAAAAAGTGTGGAAGATGGCAAGATATTGTAACTCAGTATGTGAAAGGGTATGTTTGACAGATCCATTTGTACAAACTTCATCCATATAAAAATTGTAATTGTAGAATGTATGATCACAATGCATGTTTTACTGTGAAAATAAGTATAAGGAGATAACTATATCTATATGTAAATTGCATGGAAGCAGAAATAAGATAAGATAAAATTTTAAGACTTGATAGTAAACTAAGCTCATAAAACATAAGGTTACCATTATCAGGGCATTTGCTATGCCAATGAATACAAAATATCTACAATATATTGTGTAAGCTCTTCAATTGCACCTGCATATAATACAACTATTAGATGACTTGTTAGCAGTGTATTTCTTACTTTGTCCTTCTCTTTATAAAAGCAAAAGATCAATAGATCGATATATATTTCATTGATCCAATATTGTGTTTATATACGAGAATGGACTAATTAATTGCCTAAACTAACTTTTCTTAAAGAGGAGTGCTAAACGTGCTAAAATACTTGAAGAAATATAGAAGTGGTAGACTACTAGCCGAAGAATATGTCAAGCAATAATCAATTAAATATAATAATTAATATGTGCTTTAATACGCCCCCCTCAAGATAGGCAATGTGTAACAACACCTAGCTTGAATAGGTGTTTATCAAAGGCTGGCTTCGATAGAGCTTTAGTGAGAGTGTTCGCGAGTTGATCTGCAGCATGTATATGAACAATATGAACTTGATTTTGCTGAAATTATTTGCAAACAAAGTGAAAGTCTATAGCAATGTGCTTCATGCAACTATGAAAAACTGGATCTTCAAACAGATAAATTGCACCCACATTGTCACAGTAAATGATTGGTGCTTGGGAAAGTGAAACATGTAGTTCCTTTAGCAGATTTGTCACCCAGTTCGTTTCAGCAAGTGCACTAGCAACAACACGATACTCTGCTTCAGTTGAGGAGCGAGTAATTGTTCTTTGTTTATTGGAGGACCACTCACATGATTTTGGCCGAAAAACAATATGTAACCAGTAGGGGAAGCTCAATCACTTATATCTCCAGCCCAATCCGCATCAGAGCACATGTATAGCTTGAAATCATTATCTCTTTGAATGTGAAGAGTAAGCTGAATTGTGCCTTGGAGATACCTGAGTACTCGTTTGAGTGCTTTCCAGTGGACTTTAATGGGGAATGCATAAAATTGAGATTATTTATTTACAGAGAAGTTAATGTCCGGACGAGTAAAAGATAAGTATTGTAGTTCTCCAAGAACTCTCCTGTAACGAGTGGCATCAGTTGGTTGCACACCATTATTTAGGTGAGGAACATTAGTGGTACTCATTGGGGTTTTGCCAAATTGTAGTCCTGCATGTTTTTTCCGAGAGAATTTCATTTATGTACTCAGACTGTGATAAGGTAATACCTTTAACATCACGGAGCACCTCAATTCCATGGAAGAAGTGCAGATTCCCAAGATCCTTAATGGAAAAACGTCCAGTAGGAGAAGTTATCGCTTGATTTACCTCGGAATTGTGATTTCCTATGATGATGATATCATCCACATAAACCACGCGTACAGAATGTTGTTCGACACTTTGCGAATGAAAAGTGAGGCATCAGATTCTGACTTGAAAAATCCCATTTACAAAAGGAACGTCTTGAGTTCATTGTACCATGCCCGAGGTGCTTGCTTGAGTCCATATATGACTTTCTTTAGATGAAATATATGGGAGGGGAACTGTTCGTCTGCAAAACCTAGAGGTTGAACCATGTACACTTCTTCTTCTAGACGACCCTGCAAGAACGCGTTGTTGACATCAAGTTGGCACAGGGCTAATTCTTATGGACAACAATTGAGCGCACCAAGTGTTTGCCAATCTGTGTTATGAAAATCAGAAATTACAGGTTGTAATAAATTATTCGGAAACACGAAATAACTGAGATTTATAGAACCAGTAAGTAAGATGAAGAAATTTATTTGTAAAAAATAATTGAATCTGTAAAAACTTACCAGAATCTGGAATACTCTTTTTAATTTTGGAAGAAAATCAAGTCCACTGAATTCACAGTGTCCCCTTAAGGAAATTATTCCCCTCTAGTATCCGAGGTTTGATTTGGAATATAACCTCCCAGGGTAAAATGATCTTAATCAGTAGAGTGTAGATACCAAAAACTCTATGTCAGCGAATCAATCCACAGCAGGAAAGTATACGAAGAAATATGTGTTTAGAAGAAGAAGGAAGATCAGAAAATTCGTAGGGAAATATTCTGAAGACTGAATGGTATTTATAGGCAAGAAGAATATATTCTAAAAGGTTGCAACCCTTTCAGAATTGACACAACCATTAATGAAAGGTTGCAAACTTTCAAATGGTATTGACTGTTCCTGAAAGTTGCAACCTTTTAGAACAGTCATGGCGGGAATTTTTAACTATAACGGAAATTAAAACGGGTCACCCGCGCGGATCCGAGTCGGATCGGGTTAACTAAAAAGTTGAAAACATTTCGGTTAACTTCTGTTATCAACTAATTAATTGAAAATAATTTTTGGCCATTTAATTAATTAAATAAATAATTAAAATAAATTTGTCCAAAAAATAATCTCTCGATCGATCATTTGCCAAAGCCGAAGCTGAAGCGAGCGACGACGACGGCGCGAGGGGGTCCCTCTTTCCAACCCTTTTAACAATTAATAGGAGTGTTTATTTATTTAAAGTCTCCTATTTTCATTTCCATTACCGATGAGGGACAATTGCCTTTTTCATTAAAGCATTAGAAGACTTTTCAAGTTCCCAACCTTTCAAGTTCTCAACTTTTCAAATTCCTCTCATTCCCTCTATTTCCCATCAATTCTTGCTACATACCCAACACCAAGTGCATAGTAGTTGGTTGGACAATCGGACTAAATATGGCATGGTAGTCAACTCCAGGACATTGTGTAAGCCCCTTTGCAACAAGTCAAGCCTTGTAGCGGTCGATTGTCCCATCAGCTTTCCATTTTAACATGTATAACCATTTGCATGAAATAATATTTTGTATGGGGTCATGTGGTACTAATTCTTATGTCTGATTGTTCATTAATGCATCAAATTCACTTTTCATTGCTCTCTGCCACTCTGGGTGTTTGCTAGCGTGTTTGAAACTGGTAGGGGTGATGGTGGGGGATAAGTGAGCCAAAAAGTCAAGAATGGTTTTTGGTTTGTGATTGTTGTGCTGGGAGCGGGTCATAACACGAGTTACTGGAGAAAGAGAAGATTGCAGAGATTCTGTGACCTGAACAGGTTCAAGAGAAGGTTGTAGAGGAATCGAGGCAGAGGGATGGGCAGTAGAGTTTTGGCCAGCAGATGACACTTTTTTGTTTCTGCGGCTATACACAATTGGAAAGTTGATGATTGAGGCAACTGGGGATCAATGTGATCAGGAGGGGCAACAGAGTATGTAGGAGAAGGAGAAGGAGAAGAGTTACCTGGAGATGCAGATTCTGTTGGAACGCAAGCAGAGGAGATGGTGTCTTGGTGAGCGTTGGTGGTACCTGCCTTTGGAATAAATATGGGACTTAGTAAGTCATGGCTAAAAGGAGGAGAAAAAAAATAGTGAATGGTGTTTGGTTTGCTGCAGTTGTACCTTCCAACCTAAGTGTTTTACAAGTTGCTGCAACATTTGAAAAAAATAATTGGTAAGGAAAACTATTTTCAAAAAAATTCACGTCACGAGATAAATATATTTAAGAAGATTTTGGAGCAAAACATTGATGAAAATGATGAATTAAAGAGAATCCTAAATAAACATAGGGTGTTGATCGAGGCTCTAATTTATTTTTGGAATAAGATTTGAGCTAGGGTTAGCAGACACCCAAAGATTTTTAAAGAATTATGATCCGGATCTTGACCAAACAATAGTTGAAACGGTGACTTATTTTGTAAATGTGGGGTTGGCAAACGATTTATGAGATAAGTCACACGTTGATAGGAAAAAGATCAAAGAGTCGATGGAAGTGATGCTTCATGAAGTAAAGTTCTGGTCGTCTCAATAATATGCCTGTGACAACGTCCAGCAAGGGAAACTCTTTGGGGGTGTATGGAGAAGATACAAAATGCTCAATATCCTGAGATTTTAAATATGGATCAAGACTTCTATATTCGCCACCACCATCTGTATAGAGAAAGAACATTTGTATTAAAACGACGTTCAATTAATGCTCGAAAGTTCTTGAAAAGTTTAGTAACCTCACTTTTATTTTTTAATGTGTAAATCTAGGTGTATTTGGTATAATGATCCAAAAAAATACAGTAGTATAATTTATTGTCAATCAAAGGACCCTATAAATAACTTAAGATAGTTTGGAAAGGTTGGGTACATGATAAAGTAAACTACTGAAAAGGATGGCGAGCCTTATTCGAAGAACAATAATTATAAACTGAAAATTTGTCTCGCGATCAAGGTAGCGAAATTTATTCAATGTATGTGGATGAACCAACCGACGATGCCAAGGGAAACTTGTTGTGGTGGAGGAAGTCAAATGCGCTTTCGGAAGAAAGATAGAGGTTAAGTCCGGCCATTCATAAGACCGTCTGTACTCTGACCTTGCACCAGCGGAGTCCGTGTTTACAATTCCTTCACAGAAAAATGAAAAGGAAAGAGTTCAATAGAGATTAAGTTATCTTGACAAAATTTAGAGATAGAGAGTAAATTGCATTTAATGCTTGGAGCACAGAAAAGTTTTACAGAGTCTGAAGATTTATTTGACGCATTTAAATGAGTAGAATCAGTGTGAGTAATGGAGATTTTGTTACTATCACCCATAGAGACTTGGTCCATGCCATTGTATGCTTGCAGGTTTTGGGTGTGGCAGTGATGTGATGAGATGCTCCTGAGTCGAGAATCCATGGATTTTCAGACGTGTTCAAGCCGGACACATAGTTGGCCTTGGCCTTAAAATGATTCTGAGAGTGCGAACGACAAAAGTTTGCAACATGACCAATTGTTGTTGATGGTCGAAGATCTCCTCTGATTGGGTATAGTGAAGCGATTGTTGGGCCGCTGTTGTTGGTTGCTACCATTGTTATTATTAGGGCGACGGTTGTTGTGATAATTTGAATTACTAGATTGGTCGGATGTGGCAGCAACAGTAATTTGGGTAGGAAAGCTTTTGGACTCCTCACGCCGAAGAAAAAGTTCATGGTCTTGAAGCTTTTCGTACAGTTCTTCATATGTTATAGGAGAGTCACGAGCACGAATTGCAGCAGAAATACCATGAAACTCTGCACCCATACCACTAAGGATCTTTAGTATAAGTTCAGAGGGTGACGGGGCACCAACAATAGAGAGTTCATCACCAATAGAGTGAACACTTCGCAAATACTCGGTGACTGGTTGAGAGTCTTTGTTTAGACGCATAAGTCGATCGCCCAGACTAAAAATTCTTGTTTAAGACTTATTTTCATAAGCGGTGTGCAGGGCATCACAGGTTGTCTTAGCTGAGTTAGTAGTGGCAACTTTGGCAGCAATTGTTGGATCAACGGATGCCATAAGTGCGTTTTGAATGAGTTGGTCTTGTCGAAACCAAAGAGAATTACGCATGATTGGCACTAGGGGTTGTTCAAGTTGTGATAGTGTGAGATGAGAAGGAGTAGACCCATCGAGATGACCATAGAGATCATGAATATGCATAAGCATGGATAATTGTGCCTTCCACATTGCAAAATCGTGACTGCCATGTATTTTTTTGGGCAATTGGGACGCAGTAATAAATTGAATGATCATTGTGTCGATGTTGTAATCTGTATAAACAACACGAATAATGTCTCCCATTTGTAAGGGGTGGAGGAGAAAAGAAAAAAAAATCTTACTCTTTAGAGTATATTAGGGCTCTAATACCATATAAAAGTAAAAGATCAATAGATTGGTATATATTTCATTGATCCAATATTGTGTTTATATACGAGAATGGACTAACTAATTGCCTAAACTAACGACTCTGATACCATATGAAAGCAAAAGATCAATAGATCGGCATATATTTCATTGATCCAATATTGTGTTTATATACAAGAATGGACTAAATAATTGCCTAAACTAATGACTTTGATACCATATAAAATAAAAATATCAATAGATCGATATATATTTCATTGATCCAATATTGTGTTTATATACAAGAATGGACTAACTAATTGCCTAAACTAACTCCTCTTAAAGAGGAGTGCTAAACGTGCTAAATTACTTGAAGAGATATAGTAGTGGTAGACTACTTGCTTAAGAATATGTCAAACAATAATCAAGTAAATATAATAATTAACATGTGCTACTCTTCAAGTAGAAGGTGTTTATTTTAAATGGAAACAACACTTAGAAAGATAACAAAACTTTAGAAGATGACTTATAGGTTATTAAAATTGAAAATCGATATCCGATAGGCCAAACTATTAAGTAAAATTATCCGTCCAATAAGTAACCTAATTCTATATAAGAATATATTTAAAAGTTGAAAGAGTTATATTCAAAAGAAGTTAGGTACAAGAGTAGCTGGGTGATATAAAAAAAAATTTAAACCAATACATTCAAGAAATAGTAACATAACTTTTGCAAGTAAATAATTGGGAAAAGAAACTTTAGTATTAGTCTATATGCATTTATAAAAGTACATCACTAACACGACTCGAGTCGAGAGAAGAAATTGTTGTTGCAAATTTGAGAATGGATGTTTCTAACGCAGCTGAAACATGTTTCTGGAAAAAATTGAAGATACTTCCTAACTTGAATAGCTTATTGAGAAGTTTGTCCTAAAATAAGTGTCCGTAATTTTCAAGGTCATTGATGAAGAAGTAAGAATACATCTTAATCCACGTTGTTAACGTGGAGCGGCAAAATATTAGGAACCTATTAGCTTTGGTTTTCCTATAAACATGAGGAGCAGTCGATCAATACATTTTTTTTAGTGAAGAGACTTTTATTTAGTTGTTCAACAGAAAAATCTCTCTCTAGCTTAGCATCTTGCTCTTTCATTAACAGAAGAGACACTAATATATCTTTTTCTCTATTTAGCACTAAATTTTGAGCTGGAAGTCAACAAACTGACATCCTTGTAAAAGAATGCTTAAAGAAATGACATTTCAAGAACTTCTGAGGTTCCCTTTTTTCTCTCTCTCTCTCTCATTCTCTTTTAGCCGTTCAAGATACACATTCATAATCTAAAAAAAAAAGCATCCATGACATTAAAATTCATTTTATTTTTTCTTCTTTTTCATATTCAGCTTCACTAAATCTTAAACTCTTTTACTCCTGAATATGGAACTGAGCATAAAGTATCAGCTCATAGTTTAACCATGCCCTAGGTGTCAAATATTACAATATTTCTCCAGTAATATCAATAACGGAGCTTTTGGGTTACCAAAACCTTTGTTTTGCAGAGAATTAGACAGATACAACATATGGAGAGATCGCAACTGAACCTCGTATAAAAAAAAGTGTACAAATCATACTGATTGGATTTAGATAAAACACAATTAACCTCATCATGTTTCTCTTTAGTTAGAAAATCGCATCATGTTAGTTTATAAACACAAAAATGAGGAAATTAAACTATGAACAAACGTGCTGCTAAATTGCACAATTCAAAACGTTTTCTCTCCAGGAATATTTCAGCAATAAGAGGTTATGTCGAATAGAAGAGAGAGAGAGAGTAAAGTGATGGGTTAGAGTTCAGGCTTCTAGTAGACGTAGATAAGAAGGCAAATGGGCTGACTTTTCCAAGTAATGGATAGTGACATAATCTTAAGCAACAACAAGGTAAGCAAACTGTGGAAAGGTACGAAGTAAGGTACAAAAAGTAGGGAAAGTTATGAAAGCTAAATGAATTGATTTATATCCGAAGCAGGAAGAATGAGCTTATTAACAAATTAAAGCTGAAAATATTAAGGGCTCTTCACAAGAAATATGAAAAAGGTATTACCTGAAATCAGTGGACGGAGGAGCATTGCGTCGGTGCAAACCTTTGGATGGGACTATATTTAAGTTGAAAAAATGCTGAGTAGATGCACCCGACGTGCACCCTTATGTGCAAAAAGCAACAATTTACAATAATGTGACGACCAATATGTCATACTGGAAAATGTAAGGCAAAAATCAAGCTTACCCATTTCGAAGATAGGGAGCGGGCTTCACACTTGTTTTCCCTTGTCCAATTGTCCAGAGATTAAGTGAAACGAATTTTGCTAGTAAATAAGATAAATAAGATGTATAAAGGGTGTAGGTAAAATGTAAATATGCAACTTAAGATAAGTTAGGTGTTATAAATGCTACTACTAATAACGGAAAATGTATGTCACAGGGAGAAACATAATGGAACAGCAGGCTTACTTGTTTGAGAAATGATGGGAGGATTGTCTACTTGTTTTTCATTGTTTAAAATGTTTTGGGGTTGAGTTGGTCAAACTTGGTGACAGGGAGCTGGCAAATAAAATACATAAGATGTGATAAAATGTGAGTACGCTATTTTGGGTAAGTGAATTGTTGTACACATAAGCAGAGGAAATACATTGGCAGTAAAATGAAAACGTTTACAAAAAGCCTGTTTTGGAAAACTGGCTATGTACCAACATGATGTTTTCTGCATTGGGGTGTCAATAGTGGGATTTTCAAGAAATTATGCCATGTAGAATATGTTTTCAGACCGCGAGCTCTTGACTATCTGTTTCTAATTTGCTAACAGTAGAGTCACTTCACAGAAATGGTTATTAAATTGAAATTTGGTTTCTCGATCACATAAACAATGGCGGTAACAATACACTAAATCACATAATAAGTCTAACAACAGCAGTCTAAAAAGAAAGGTCGTCCTTTTGTAATTAAAATCATAACTAAAGTCGTTCTAACTACTTCGAATTCACAACTTCAACAAGCAGTAATAACGTTTTGAATTAGACTCAATTAAGTTATTGTTAGGATCGAATTCACGCACACACACTAGACGAATGAAGAACACAAGAACTTTCAAGAAAAAAGAGATGAGAGATCTAGAGAGAGAAAGAGAAAACCCAATATTTCGTGGTAACACCCCGTTGGTAAACTTCCACGGCGGTGAGGTATATTTATATTAATAAATCAGAGTATTTTTTGTTACAGAGAATAAATAGAGAATAAATAGGAAAGCCTAAAATAGAGAATAAATAGGAAAGCCTAAAATAGAGAATAAATAGGAAAACCTAAAATTAATCAGGCTCCACTACCTAACAATTCTCCCACTTGGAGACTAACTCAGTCATCCAAAAAATACATTCTCAAAAAGAAAATCTCTTCATCATCAACATCTTTACCGCACCGCAACATCTGTAGCAACAACTACAGAAGACCAACCGAGGTTTTACAAAACCTCAGTTTCCCAACATCAACACATTTCGTCAACATGTCCGGGTTCTTTGCACCCTCTATCTTCTCCAAACACATATCACCATCCTCCACTGCCCTGCGAGTGAAATGGTATCGCCTTCTGATGTGCTTTGTCTTCGAATGATAGACTGGATTTTTCAAAAACTGTATGGCACTCTGGCTATCTGAGTAAAGAATCTTCTCGCTCTGCTTCTTGCCCAATTCCTCAAGATAATCTGCCAGCCATATCATCTCTTTCCCAGCTTCAGCTATTTCCACATACTCAGCTTCAGTAGATGAAAGAGAAACACACTTCTGAAGCCTGGACATCCAACTCACTACTGTTCCACCTATAGTGTAAATGTACCCGGATGTACTCTTGCTCGAGTCAACATCCCCACCAAGATTAGCATCCACAAAACCCTGTAAAGTCACCTTGCCTTTTTCAAAACAAAGTGAAGTACTGGATGTACCTCTCAGATATCTCAGAAGCCACTTCACAGCTTCCCAATGCTCTTTCCCAGGGTTCACCGTGTACCTGCTAACTACTCCCACTGCGTGTGCTATATCAGGTCTAGTGCAGACCATAGCATACATCAAACTACCAACTGCTGAAGCATATGGAACAAGTGCCATGTGATCACGCTCCTCGGCAGTCTTGGGTGACTGCTCCTTTGACAATTTAAAGTGATTTGCCAATGGAGTAGTCCTGGGTTTAGCATCATTAACCCTGAATCTGCTCAGCACCTTCTCAATGTACAACTCCTGAGATAGATTTAAAGTGCCAGCAGATCTATCCCGAGAAATCTTCATCCCCAAAATCTGCTTTGCTGGACCCAAATCTTTCATCTCAAACGCTGCAGACAACCTTGTCTTCAGATTGTTAATCTCCCTCATACTAGATCCTGCAATCAACATATCATCCACATACAAGAGTAGAAAGACATATGAATCAGTGTATTTCTTGAAGTAACAACAAGGATCCTTTTCAGCTTTGCAGAATCCACTCTTGGTCATGAAGGAGTCAAACTTCTTGTACCACTGCCTTGGTGCTTGCTTTAGTCCATACAAGCTCCTGGTGAGCTTGCACACCATGTGTTCCTTGCCTGGAACCACAAATCCTTCCGGTTGCTGCATATAGATCTCTTTGTCCAGATCTCCATGTAAAAACGCTGTTTTTACATCCATTTGCTCTAGATGCAAATTCTCCGATGCAACAATACTCAACAGAATTCGAATAGAGGTTAACTTCACAACAGGAGAGAATATTTAAGCATAATCAATACCTTTCCTTTGTGAATATCCTTTAACCACTAAACGAGCCTTGAACCTTCTTTTGCCATCTGGTTCAGTCTTGATTCTGAACACCCACTTGTTCAGCAAAGCTCTCTTCCCTGCAGGTAACTCAGTCAACACCCATGTGTCGTTCTTCTCAAGTGACCTCATCTCATCATCCATGGCTTGCTCCCACTTGATCGAATCCTCCACCTGTAGGGCCTCATCAAAAGACTCTGGTTCCCCCTCATCAGTCAGCAATAGATAGTGTAATGAAGGTGAATACCTATCTGGTGCCCTGATGGATCTGGATGATCTCCTTAACACCTGCTCAGGTGTAACTTGCTCCACTTCAGATTCTTCAGTACGAGTTGGTTGAGTATCTGCTTCGACATCTCTGGGGTTACTCTTCTCCAACTCAACCTCAACTCCCACTTGCTTTGTAATCTCTAGAACCTTCTGCTCTATGTCCTTGTACAGGACAGACTCATCAAATGTCACGTCACAATGTCTCAGGATCTTTCTGTTCTTGTCATCCCAAAACCTGTAACCAAACAAATCAGAACCATATCCTATGAAGTAACACTTCACAGCCTTGGCATCAAGCTTGTCTCTCTTTTCTGGATCAACATGAACATAAGCAGTGCAACCAAAAGTCCTCAAGTGTGAGTACTTGAGTTCTTTTCCTGTCCACACCTCCTCTGGAATCTTGAACCCTAAAGGAACTGATGGTCCCCTGTTGATCAAGTATGCAGCTGTGCTCACAGCATCCGCCCAAAGTGTTTTGGGCAGCCCACAGTGTATCCTCATACTCCTTGCACGCTCATTCAATGTTCTGTTCATCCTCTCAGCAATTCCATTCTGCCTTGCCTTACCAGGAACTGTTCTCATCAATCTGATTCCCTCAGCTGCACAGAATGCCTTGAACTCTGATTTGTCATACTCTCCTCCATTGTCAGACCTTAGGCATTTGACTTTCAAACCGGTCTGATTCTCAACTTCAGCTTTCCACTTCTTGAAAGTTGCAAACACATCTGACTTATGCTTCAAGAAGTAAACCCATACCTTCCTGCTGAAATCATCAATGAAGGTAACATAGAATCTGGATCCTCCAAGTGATGATACTGGAGATGGTCCCCAAACATCTGTATGGACCATTTCCAACCGCACTTTCTTTGGCTCTCTAGGAGTCTTTGTGAAGCTTACTCTTTTCTGTTTGCCCATAACACAGCTCTCGCAAAGACCCATATCAACAGACTTCAGACCCTCTAATGCTCCTTTTGCAACCAGCATCTTCATTCCTTTAGTACTCATGTGTCCAAGTATGTTGTGCCACAGACATGAACCGGAAGCACCTTCAGCAACAGCGTCCATGTTTATACACCCTGCAGTGGTGTACAAGGTTCCAGATTTGGTGCCACGAGCTACTACCATAGCACCTTTCACGATCTTC
Organism: Solanum pennellii; assembly: GCF_001406875.1. Classification (NCBI taxonomy): domain Eukaryota; kingdom Viridiplantae; phylum Streptophyta; class Magnoliopsida; order Solanales; family Solanaceae; genus Solanum; species Solanum pennellii. Next base: position 57,999,502 of record NC_028639.1, read on the forward strand.
CACGAACCTTTCCCAAACTCTGCTGCATATCCCGTGCTATCCAACTGACCAACAGAGATCAGATTTTTCTTGATCCCAGGAATATATCTGACATCCTCCAATGTCCACTGGTTTCCCGAGGTGGTCTTTATGCAAACATCCCCCTTTCCTTCAATCTCTAAGGCTTTATTGTCAGCAAGATATACTTTTCCAAAATTTCCAGATTTGAAATTTTGGAACAACTCCTTGCTTGGAGACGAATGGAAAGATGCACCAGAATCCAAAATCCATGATTCAACCGGGTTGTTCACACTAAGGATTAGAGCATCCCCAATGTCCTCTGCTGAATTTACAGAATCATTGTCATCTCCAAATTTCTGATTCTGTTTCTTCTTTGGCTTTGTACAGTTCGTCCGAAAGTGCCCTTTTTCTCCATAGTTCCAACAAGTCACGTTTGATCTGTTCAGGGATTTTCCTCGATTCTTTGATTTTGATCGACCATGTTGATTTTGGCCTTTCGTCTTACTTATCCCCCTTCGATCAACGCTGAGAGCACTGCCCGATGAATCTCCCACTTCTCGTTTGCGAATACTTTCGCTAAGAACAACATCACGGATTTCATCAAACTTCAGTTTCTCAGATCCACGGGAACTGCTAATCGCAGCAACAACAGTATCCCAAGACTCGGGCAGAGATGACATCAAAATCAACGCCTTAATTTCATCTTCGAAATTAATATCCACAGAATTGAGTTGACTCACAATCATATTGAACTCGTTTATATGATCAGAAACGGATCCATTCTCAGACATCTGTAAATTGAACAATCTACGCATCAAATATACCTTGTTCATAGCCGATGGTTTTTCATACATGTTTCACACTGCCTTCAACAGACCGGACGTAGTCTTTTCCTTCACGATGTTGAACGCCACGTTTCTTGACAAAGTCAACCGGATCAACCCTAGAGCCTGGCGATCCTTGAGTTTCCACTTCTCCTCCGGCATGGATTCCGGCTTCACCCCGGTCAACGGTTCGTGAAGATCTTTCTGGTACAGATAATCTTCGATCTGCATCTTCTAGAAACTGAAATCGGATCCATCAAACTTCTCGATTCCAAGCTTCGAACTATCCATCTTTTGTGATCGTGTTGAATCTCCTTAGCTCTGATACCAGTTGTTAGGAACGAATTCACGCACACACACTAGATGAATGAAGAACACAAGAACTTTCAAGAAAAAAGAGATGAGAGATCTAGAGAGAGAAAGAGAAAACCCAATATTTCGTGGTAACACCCCGTTGGTAAACTTCCACGGCGGTGAGGTATTTTTATATTAATAAATCAGAGTATTTTTTGTTATAGAGAATAAATAGGAAAGCCTAAAATAGAGAATAAATAGGAAAACCTAAAATTAATCAGGCTCCACTACCTAACAGTTATTGCGTGTATGCTTGAGATTCCAAGCTACAAGACCTTCTTAAACTCCGCAAAATTACAAATAAAATTCAATGAAAAATTATGACAAACTTTTGGGAGAAAAAATTTCTTAGGCTCTGCGAAAATTACACATCAGATTCAATGAGGAATTTTGACAAACACTTAGAGGTAACAACAAAAGAAACACATACAAGAAATACATTGAACCAAACAGCGAAGAGGAAAGAGTAGGTCCACATCTAACTTGCTTAAGATAGTGATTTTTGTCGTCGATCATGAATAACGTCATAATTTGTTTTCAACCAAATAAAGTTCATATATCTTTTTATCTTCGGTTTGGATTGTTTGTGTGTTATAAAAGCACACCATAAATTATATGATTGAAATAATAATTTTATTACATATCTGTTGAACATATATCACATATTCAAGAAACATAACACTAATTTATCGATTTTTACGTAAATATAAATTATTTTTATCATTAATTTTTCTACTTCTTAAATTAATGAATATTAAATTTATTGTGCCTTGGTAAAGAATATGTGAATATCCTAATTAGAAGTGTTTTAGTACTCTTGATTCGCCTATAAAATAACTGAAGAAATTAACATGTTATAAAAAATAATGATGGAAGAAATTAACAATGATATATGGATAATTACACATAATCTTTTCTTCTAATATATTCTTAGATAGAAACTTGTTTGAAATACTATTTAATATTTAATAAAATAAAATGTCTAATATGAAAGTTTTAATTAAATTTAGTTATTAATAAATGTTTATTTTGCCTTTTATTTAAAAAGATTTACTTTGTTTTTTAGTATGTCTCAAAAATGAATAATGTTTATAATTAGAAATCATTTGATTTTTTAAAATTATACTCTTATTTAATTTTAAATTGATCATTTCTTTTATAATGAAATAAATTATAACTACATAAATTATGTAATGACGGAAATAATATCTAATAGTTCTAATTTCTAATGAAGAAAAGAAAGTAATTAGTACATGACCAACGAAAAAATTCTTGACATATGACTATTATAAAATGAGGTAAAATACAAGAATCGATCCTTTGAACTCTAAGTCAAGACCACGCCTTTTACCACTGAGCCAAAAGTTGTGCAAAATTAGATATAGGATATATATTCAATAAATTTGACCTACGTGTACAATATAATTTTTCGACAAGGGTGTTCACGTGCACAACCTTGATTGGTTGTGGCTCTGCCCCTGAAAGCACTCATTGTCAAATTTGTGGGCAAGACGAACTATGGTAGAAGCGAAGTAATCAATTGCAACAGAAATCGACAGTAGAGTTGAGAAGATGAAGAGGAAGGCATAGAGTGATAGCCGTAAGAAATTTGGATTACATGCAGCGAAGAAAAAATAACTCTTATTGTCCACCTAGTGTCTGGTTATTGCCTTTTATTTATGGAAAAATTACGTAACAAAACAAACTTATACTATTTAATTTACTTATCATAGCTATAGTTTGCTATAATTACCACTCGCGACTAACATTATACATTAATTACGTGGACCGACTTCGAGTTTATACATATGCTTATGTATAATATAGAATCATTTAACCTATATATACATATACAATTCACATCTGTCCCACTCTCTCCCTCTCTCGCTCGCTTCTCTCCTTCCTTTTCCAATCTCGCTCGCCTCTCCCCTCCCTCTCCCAATCTCGCTTGCACTATATACAAATGTATATGTGTTATACGCAATTATATACATATATGATTCGCCTCTCTCCACTCTCCTCCCTCTCTCGCTCGCCTCTCTCGATCTCGCTCGCCTCTCTCCTCCCTCTCCCAGTCTCACTCGCCTCTCTCCTCCCTCTCCCAATCTCTATTTCCATATATACAAATGCATATGTATAATATACAATTATCTAACCAATATACATATACAATTCACCTTTCAGCTCCCACTCTTTTCCTCCTCTCTCTCCCGTCTCGCTCGCCTCTCTCCTCTATATAACATGTAGCTACAAATTATAATTATTAAACTATAGCTATGAAGAGGAATTAATTATTTCAGTGGTTATATGTGAAAGTTTCCCTTTATTTATTATACTATTTACAACCGCTGTGTAAGCACGGGCCCATATATGTTACTTTATGTGATTTAATTTTAGCACATGTGAACTTAACAAAGTCAATCAAATTTTAATGTAAGTTAAAAAGAATACGTGTGACTCTCTATATCCAATTTATGTGGCACATGTAAAATTTTGATAGTCAACCAAAATTTTAATATATTTTTAAAAATATTTTTAAGTCTTTAAATTTAAGTAATTTAAATTGTTGTTATTTATTATAACTTATAATACTTAAAAATAATTTAAATTACTATATATTATGATCTATAATACTTTAAAATAATTTAAATTACTATATATTATGATCTATAATACTTTTAAATTAATTTTCAAGTTAAATTTTAAGTATTTTAAATTACTGTATTATTTGTTATGGTTTATAATACTTTTAAAGTATTTTTCAAGTTAAATTTTAAGTTTTTTAAATTACTATATCAATTATTATGATTTATAATATTATTAAAATTAATATGTTTTTCAAATATCGTACGTTGTTAATTATTGTGATTTATGACATTCTTAGTGTAATTTTTCAAACAATATATAATATTACCTTTGTCCTAATTATACATATCACACAAAATTTCGAGAGTTAACCGAATTCGTAGTATTTTAAATTTATTTTTTAGTATTATTTAAAAAGAAAAACATTAAAATGTAATGAAAGAGGAATTAAAAAGGAAAATATTAAAATATAATGGAAGAGGAATTAAAAAGGAAAACATTAAAATATAATGGAAGATGAGTTCATAAAAGTAAGTGGGCCCAGCTCAGTGTTTCCTAGTATTTAATAAAAGAAATTTAGTTTCCCTTTCGGTAAATAGATAAACTTGACCTCAATGTCACGGATTTAGAGTATTTGCTAAGACTCCGTGCGGCACTTGACAACTTATTCACGAATCTTTCACAATCTTGTAAGCTCAAGTAAGCCTTTAAGACTCGGAACGCTAAGAGAATGCAAAGAAAGACTTAGAAAGAGCAAAAGAGAACTTTAGAAAAAGGCTTGTATTACTTGGAAAGATTTGCTTACAACTTTGCTTGGTTGGATGATTTACAAATGAGAGGCCCTTCTATTTATACTACTTCCTAAGGGCCTAAGTGTAAATAAAAATTACTCTACAAGTCCTTCTAATAATTACACTTTGGTCCCTATTCTAGAAAAGTCTACACTTTCTAGAATATGCCAAATCATTCAAGAAAATATCTAAACCCCTTCTGCCTCTTCCGGACACAAAATTTAACTAGGATGTGGCGGGACGTGACACTAAGCTCCTCTAGGAAACCCTCTTAAAA
>NC_028639.1:58006399-58012791 GCF_001406875.1 Solanum pennellii
TATATATAAATATGAAGTAGTAGAATCAAATAAAGAATAATATAAAAAAGAAAGTCATAAAACATAAATGTGCCCTTTAACTTTACTTCATTTCACATTTATGTCCTGACCAGACGCGACTACACCTAGAGGAACTATTTCAAAGACTGGGAGAGGAGCAGACCAGCCTTTATGTTATCACTAGTCGCCAAGAGCAAAAGGTCGATTCTCCATATGTTGTCACTGGTTTGATCAAAGTTTTTACTTTTGATATTTATGTTTTACTAGATTAACGAGTTTATCTTTTGTAACCCTCTCTCTCATGTTAATTAACATTCTTGCTTACTGCAATAATCTGTTCAAGTTTCTGTTCCATTTCAACTAAAAACAACAGGTTCCATATCCTATAGGATATAAGGTTAGATCAGCAACACATATTTAAGAATTTAATGACTACTTTACATACTAAATTTGATATAAAAGAGTTGAAGACTTTGGATATACCTTCAACTTATCCTCTAGACTATCAGCCTTTTCATCCTTAATTTTCAAGAAGTCATAGAGTTTTACAATTGTGTGCCACATATAATGATGAAATATATGCTTTTGGTATAATAGAATGCGGTAATCTTTTGAACGAATTTTCATCTCGCAATGATCTATTTGTAAAGCGTTGCCTAGTGTCTGTTACTTGTTTGGCAAAATGCATGAATGAACTATTTAATTTATAGCCTATTTCATATTTTCTTTCATTGGTGGTGTCCAATTCAGATACACTGGTAATTTAAAGACCCAATCAGAGACATATCTTGAATTTAAGTTTTATGAGTTTTAACGTTCGAAATTTAGTAGATTTGAATCATTAGATTTTAAAATCAAGGGGTTAAGACCTACTATTGTTATAATTTTAACATATAAACTTATCTTTATGTAATAATCAACTATCATTTTACTGAACCTATGATGTTTGAATTCTAGGTCTGCTACTATATGTAATAATGTATTATAATTTTTATGTTTTGTGATATTTGAACGGGCACCAAGGACCATTTATTAAAAAGCCATCATAAATGTACATGGCTCATAACGTCTACAAACACCTTCACAATCTTGCAAGTTTAGCTTAAAAGAAGCAATAGAACTAAGAAAGGGTCGATAGGAAGAATACTGATTGTTGGAATGAGATAACATATGTAGTTTTGTTCAAATAATAAGATGCCTAAAGTATGATGTAATTGAAGGAGCCAACAAATTAAGGTATAAGATAACATATATAGTTTGATGTTTATTGATTTATCACCTTATATCTTTTATGTATATGTTTGATTTGAATAATGTCTTTATTGTTTAAAATTTTAGGCAGAAAATTCAACTATTTTCTATGATAGTGGACTTGAATCAATTGCAATGAACTTCCTTATATTCTCCTTGACTCTGAGAAATTTCATCAATAAATTGTCATTTATTGATTTGCAAATGTTTTGATTCTTCAAAACAGTGTGGAGCAAAGTTTACTACAACTGAGTGTGTCTGTTATAATTGTGTCTTGTGCTAAGTTGAGGGTACATATTACGAAATTGTCTTGTGACTTTTTTTCTGTTACAATCACCAAGTAGCTTAGATATGGAGTTATGCATCAGTTATAGAGCTGTCAAAATGGGTTTAGCCCATGGGGCCGACCCAACTCAACCCGTTATTGGGGTAGGGTTGAGAAAGATTTTTCAAGCCCTTTTAAAACTAGGGCTTATAAGCTCGACTCATATAAGCCCTTAGCCATTGAGGCTTGACCAGGGTTGGCCCATGGGCCAAAATTTTTTATTGGGTAACTTAAAATAATCTAACTAGTATATAATCTAATTACTTAAATACACGCTATTTTGTAATATTATGAATCATATCAGATTTTGGTACGTTCATATACATATATTTCAAAATATATGGACTTAAAATTAGGTTAATATGTTCTAGATACACTCTATCAAAGTAGATTCACATGTATCTAGGATGCATAGACAAAATCTCGCGCCCTCGCCTCCCTCCGATCTTGCTTGTCACTTACTTATCTCGCTCGCGTATCTGGTATGTGAGATATATGTTAATTACACTAGACTTTTGTTCGTGTTATTAAAACAACAACATTGTTTGTCATATTTGATTTGACAATCTTCTCATTTTCTTGATGTTATAGAATTATAAGTTTGAAAAGAAAAAAATAAAAAAAAGGACTAGCCCGCCCCAGCCCTCGGCCCTTCAAGGGTTGGGTTGGGTTGAGGATATTCGGGCCCTTTTGAATGAAGGGCCAGCCCGCCCCAGCACTTCAATTTCCTTGGCCCGCGAGGCTTGGGTCGGGTGGGGCTGGACCAATCCTTTTTGTCAGCTCTAAATTTAGTTATGTCTTAACAAATCTATATGCACTGATCTCTCAAAAAAAATTATTGTATTTAGAAATTTCAAAATTGTCATTATTTATAAGTTGTTAATCCTATTTTTGGATTTTAGTCCTCTCAAGTGAATAAAAGTTGAGATTACAACTATGTATAATAGAGTATAGCCACATCAAATAATATAACTTTCAAGCATGCAGAGCATTGCACGGGTGGTACTAGTCTAGTTAGATAGAAAGATGTGAGTTTTTTTTAATGTTATTTGGTGAACAAAAGTATCGTGATACTGCGGTTATATTTGTATCAAACTTGAAGTTAATGTTGATGATTGGATTTACTTGAAAATCTCGTTCATGAAGGGTGATGAAGTTCGAAAATAAAGGGAAGCTTAGTCCCCAATATGTGAGTCCATATCAGATTTTGAGGTGTATTTCAACAGTTTTTTTAGTGCTACTTTTGTTTAACAACATAAACACTACAAAGTTACAAAAAAAAAGTTAAATATTGATCACATCCAACTTAACAATACATCTTATAATGAATAAAAGGAAGATATAATAAAATCTCCTTAATTTTATAAATTAGACAATTAAATTGGACCAACTATTTTAGTATGTAGGATAATTACTATGAAATGGACATAGTACATTTTATTGAGAGATTAATAGATTGACATTAGTACTTAATTTTATAAATTAGACAATCCATTGACATTTTTAATAAACAAAAATAGAGATAGTTTCTTGTTTTCTTCCACTCTTGACTACTACAAATGCAAATCTTTGCTTCAATGCAACAAAGGAATAACAAATGATAAGCTAATCCAAATGAAACATACTAAACATAACCCAAACAACATGTACGATTTGATACACGAGATATTCTAAGAAAATGTATACATAGTTAAGAAGTTTGAAACTTTTTTTTTTCTTGTTTCAAGTTCAATTGGCAAATAAAATATATTGATTAGCAAATAAATTTTTTAATGACCCTTATATTTTGGAAAAGGGTCAAAATTGCTCCTGAACTGTGCAAAATAGACCACTCATACCCTTCATTACATTTGGGGATCAAAAATACCCCCGCCGTTATCCTAGGAGACCAGAAATACCCTGAAGAGTTAACAATCCAATTTCTAGTGACGTGGCAAGCCACATGAGACTAATCCCTCCACCTAAGCTTAGCCAACTAAGATTCACTACAAAAGAACTTGACATTTAGCGGCAACAAAGTCGCCACAAAATCCCAAAATATTGTCACTAAAGGTTAAGAGTGATTTTTAGTGGCGACTAAGGCTCCAACAACTATTCGCTAGTAAAACCTATTTTTTCAATAAAAAAATATGACAATTAATTTTCGATTGCAACCTAATTTTCTAAAATAAATAACTTGCAATATCAGTATTAAAAATATCCAAATATTATTAGGAAAAATTATGAAAATTATTTCTTGATTCACGTCTCCTATTATATAATGCATCATTTTACATTTTATACATTCACATAATGACATAAAAATAAAACATACTGTCTTAAAAATCTTACTTAATTGATATCATTTTTTTTGTCTTTTTAAAAATAATGAAGAAAAAAACATAAAATTAGAATTTAATGTTAGAAACTTTTAGTGACGATTTCTGGGTTTTGTGGCGACAAATTATCGCCGCTAAAGGTCTAGTTCTTTTGTAGTAAATCCTAGTTGGCAATGCTTAGGTGAAAGGATTAGTCCCACGTGGCTCGTCAAGTCAATAAAAATGTGGGGTGTTAACGTTTGAGGATATATGTGGTCTCTTAGGATAACAGCAGGGGCATTTTTTATCCCAAAATATAGCAAAGGATATAATTGATCTATTTCACATAGTTTAAGCGCAATTTTGACCCTTTTCCACATATATTTTTTGATAGTCACCAGATTCATGACTGGTGAGTTACATGAAATTAATGTTATACAAGGAGAACATCTTCTCAAATTGTAAAAATATAAGAGAAAATTTAGTTGAGTGGTTTTATTGATACAAATTCCTAAGTTAAATGATTTAATTGATATAAAACAAAGTTTAATGACTTTATCAAATAATTTTTTAAAGTTGAGTGACTGATATAGGATGTTAACTCCAAAATAGAGATGTATCACTTAACATACTCTACTTGTATCCTTTTCGTATGCAATGAACCTTCAATTAATCAGATGTGTAACAAAAAACTCAAATTCAATAAAGATTTCCATAAAATTGAATTTTAATTAAAATTCCAAATATAATATTAACGAAAAAAGGTCAAAATACCTCTAAAGTATGCAAAATAGATTACTTATACCCTTAATTACATTTTGGGATCAAACATACCCTGATGTTATCCCAAGAGATCACAAATACCCTCAAGAGTTGACTACCTAAATTTTTTTGTTATGTGGCAAGTCACATGAGACTATTCCCTCCACCTAAGCATTGCCAACTAGGATTCACTTCAAAGAACTTGACTTTAGAGGCGATAAAGCACAAAATCCTGAAATATTGCTACTAAAGGTTATGAGTGATTTTTAGTGGCGACTAAGGATGCAACAATATTCGCTAGTAAGATCAATTTTTTCCACCAAAAGAATATAATAATTAATTTTTGGTTGCAACATAATTTTCAAAAACAAATAAATTGTTACGAAAATTTTCAAAATTAGTTCTCGAATCAAATTTCCTATTACATAATGCATTATTGTTCATTTTATACATTTATGTATGACATAATAATTAAATATACAGTGTCTTCAAACTCCTCCTTAATCGATATCATTTTATTTTTTAAAGATATAATGAAGAAAAAGAACACAAAATCAGAAGTTGATGTTAAAAAACTGTATGTGACGATATTTTGGGCTTTTGCGGTGACTATTATTGCCGCTAAAGGACTAGTTTAATTTCTTTTAGTGAATCCTAGTTGGCAACGCTTAGCTGGAAGAATTAGTCCATATGACTTGCCATGTCAGTAAAAATTTGGAGTTTTAACTCTTGAGAGTATTTGTGGTCTCTTAGGATAACAGCGGGGACATTTTTTATCCCAAAATGTAACAAATAGTATAAGTTGTCTATTTCACACAGTTCATAAGAAATTTTGACCCTTTTCTGTAAAATTTAAAGCCTCCAATGTATCTCTTAGAAATCCTCAAAAGACTTGCGAAATATAATGAAAAAGAAGCAAATTTTACCGGTCACAATCTTCAAACTTTGATGAATATAAAATTTCTAAAGAAGAAGAGTTTATGTAATGATCTTGAGTCTTACCTTTTGTATTTCTTTTTAGCCATGACAATTACTTTTTTTTTCTTGTATTACATGCTAACAACAGGCAAAAACCTTTCGAAGGGCACCAGTGAACATCTAAGCTACTTTTCCAAGAAAATGAAAACTTTGAAGATAAATGTTGCGGTGACAGAAAATAAAAAGGAGAAGGAGAGAGGGATCCTAGAAAATTTACAGTTTCTTTTACGATAATAAGACAAATTTCATTAATTAATTTGACGAGACTAAAATATGCTTACATTTAATATAAAAAGACCCTAATAGACATGTTGTTACCTATGTTTTTAACTCATACTTCTTTAATAATAGAAAAGAAAAAAAAAGCAATTATGGATGAAAAATGAAATGGAAAAATGTCTCATTAATCATATAAGCAAATAGCTACGTTGTCAAGAGATCAAAATATTTTATGATAACTAGAGTTAATTAATTTTTTGATCAACAACACTACTCATTCTAATAGGTATACAAATATGAAGCTTTTGAGCCCATATTCCAAAATATAGGATAAACTTGACATTTAAGAGGAACAATTATTTTTATTGATAATTGTAATTCAACAAAAAGTACTCTAGCACAAAGTACAAACAAGCACTGCACAAAATTAAGATCAAATGGACAAAAATACCCTTAAAAGGAAGTCTATGAGCATCTGGTGACATGCTGACAGGAAGCTGATTAACTTCCACTTATAAAATAAGAATATATATATATATATATATATATATATATATATA
>NC_028639.1:58013316-58049988 GCF_001406875.1 Solanum pennellii
TATATATATATATATATATATATATACCACAATAACAAATATGATATATAGTTATGAAATTATTAACTACGACATTTAATTCGTCACTAATTGAATATATATAAATGAAAAAATAATGATTACCATGCTTCAGACTACAAGTAAGTAGAATCAAGACTAGATTCTTATTTTCCAACAATCTTGAAGCTTGGACTTAATATGAAAATAGATTTATTAGCCTTTTTTGTGCCAACACAAATTCTAGTACTATATATAGACACACAAAATAGACCTAGTTCAGATTACAAAATTATCATGGAGGCGCCTTTAGAAGCTGTTAGGGATAGAAAGACAGGTGATTTGTTGTTCTACAAAAAATCTCCTCCGCCTTTCAAGATCGATCCTCTTCGAATTGGTTCACAAGAAAATAATTTTGTTGATTTGGTTCCATCAAAGAATGAGCCAGTGACCGCTAATAATTTCAAAGATGCAGCGGCTGCTCAACAAGTGTTGTTGAATTTCAAAGATGATTATGGATATGAAGAAAATCTTCGGCGTTTAGAGGAAAACGTTTCATCTGCCAATCATCAAATCAATGAACGATCTAAGAGATTGGGCGAACTGGCAATTTCAACCGCCACACCAGAAATTCTTAAAGATATAAGAGGTTTAAGTAAAGATGTCTACAAGTTGTCTTCCACTGAAGACATGCTTAATCAGTTTGAGGAAAAAAATCTTTTTTGATTTGACCGAAATAGCCAGGTTCTACTATTGATTGATTTTAGTGTAATTTACTTTAATATTTTTATATGCATGTATATGTTTCTTATATAGTTAGATCTCGACTTGTTTGCATTTACATTTGCATTTTTATATGCACCGTTGTTTGTGTACTGAAATTGCACTTTTTTTTTTAGTACAGGGCATTTTCAGGCGGTTGTTGAGAGACCTCAGCTAGGAGATCACTGACTTTTCGAGTTTAAGGGTGAGCCAGTTCTTTTTAGCTACCATGGATTCATCTAGGATTTTATCCTATTTCCTTCGACTTAGACCTTTCAAACTCTTACTTTATGTTTAGTTCGTTTTGGGGTTGCATCCCCTTATCTTAGAATGTTTACTTCAATGTTTTGATACAATGACTTTAGGGTCCTTGGAGTTGAATTTCCGCTTGTTTATGTTTATGTTCGATAACTTACTGAGTTTATGGGAACTCAACTTTCTCTAAATGCTTGTCTTTTGATTAGCATTGTTTAGTTGGGCTGTAATAATTGTCCTCCTATTAGAAGATTAGTATGGGTGTCAATCATGGCAGTTTGAGTCGTAACACTCTTACCATCCTAGGTCTACTAATTATGACCCATACACCTTATTTTTAGCCATCCTACCTCATTTTGCTGCCAATTCTACCATTAAACATTAAACCCTATTTTCATTGTAAGTAGAGTTGTCAATATAGGCAAGCCCACCCCATTCGGGCTATCCGATACAGGCTTTGACATTTTATGGATCAGGTCCGGCTAGCCCATTTTTTGTGTAGGCTAGAAAATGGTCGGCCCAACCCACATGTACGTGGACTATAGGCTTGCCGACCCAACTCACTTTTTTTAAAATTATATTTTTATAATAATTAAACTAAATTATAAATTATAATTTAAAATATTGTCAAAAATATCAACAAAATAATACTACAATATGTTAATGTTGCTACTTGTTAATCAAATTTACAAATAAAATTATCTTTGTAATATTTATAAAGTTTTTTTTCAAGTAAAAGTATAAGTATCTGAATAGAAATATTAACATTATTGTTTCGAGTTTGGACTCTTTTTGATTTTAAATTTTAATATTACATTATATTTTTTGATTAATTTTTATTGGTCCACGGCCCGACCCTACCGATATTTTCAAGCCTCACAAATCAACAGGTTATTCTAGTTGAGCTAAAAAGTCATTTTCTTAAATGACTTAAAAAATCTTAGCCCAACCCTATTAAATTCTGGGTTAGGCCAAGCCGGCCCAATGGGCCTAGCCTATATTGACGACTCTAATTGTAAGGTTTTTTCAAACCTACCCTTTATGTCATCAGAAGATTTTTCAAGCCTACCTTGTATACCAAAACCACATGTACCTTACTCTAAGGTTACAAACCACTTTAACACACACAAACATACACATACACACAAATATATATAGTCCCAACAAATAAACTATGCACAAGATTGTTGGTCGCCAACCTGATCTATAAACCATATTAGACATGTCTAAACGATCACCATAATTCACATCTAATTTCGAATCACCTGTAAAGTAATTTGGACCACTGAGGTTCTTCAGAATATCTACGACAATATTTAACATTTCAAATCGGTCTACACATGAACCATCCCTTCATTAAACACAACAAAGCAACCACCTATGGATAACAATGTGTAACGACCCTTTTGGTTGTTTTGAGTACTAGAGCTTTTTATTTCATAAAATACTTCTTGATAGATTTTAAAGAGGCATTTTAGACTATTCGTGACTACAATTATAGAATTAATTGGGTAGTTTTTATAATTTATTTAGTTGATAGTTAAGGAAAATAACATTAGAATTAATAGTGGGTAATCCTACCGCTCCCAAAATTAGGCTTAAATAATAATTATGGAGTAAATATTTTGTAAAAAGAAATAAGGGTTTAGGTAGGAACCAAATTTGCAGACTACAGCCTCGAAGAAGGACGACAACTTCAGTTAAAAAATCAACCTTCGTATATTTTATATGTATGAACATAGATTGTAGGATTAATTATTTAATAATTGGAATGATCATTAGCAGTGTAGGACAGGTTTTGGCTTATGTACGTTGTTCTCCAATACAAGTTACTGATGGTAACTTGGTGGTCATGCTATATTGTATGGTTATAAAAATATTATATTGTAAATTACTAGTGTAGTTTGAAAAGTACTATCTGGGAGTGACTTTCTTTGATGGTAGGATTTGTACGTGTGGTTCAGAGGTAATGCCACTGTAACCAGTGGCCTAAACATAAATTATTTACTAATATTATTGTATTATATTACAAAGTTAAAGGGGCATATGTATAGTATTTAATGTTAGATGAATGGTGAGAGAAAAGTTAGGTCAGAACGTTAATGGTGTAAAGAATTGGAGTATTAAAGTGTAGGTGTATAGTGGAGGTGTTCATTGCCACTAGTTTCGCAACCAGTGGCTCGAAATTTTAAATATTAAAATTTTTTATCTTGTTATAAATTATATGTTGATGCATTGATATAGATAATTAAATACTAGGTATGTCGTATTATTTAAACTTCATTAAAGTTATGCTAATAGAAAGAATTTAGAAACCCTTCGGCTTGAACTTTAGGAAATTGATTATAGTTTTCAGTGTTTATATACTCGTTAATGTACAAATATATACTTGATAGATTGGAAAGGTTCGGAGGCATTGAGGAAATGAAAGGTATTGAAAAAGTAGCTTGCTTGACTTCAGCTCTTCGGTGGAGGTAGGTTATGGTTTATTCTATTCGATAGATAAACTCTTAATAGTGATTGATATGCATTGAATGATACTGTGAAATTCTCTATGTACTTGATTGTGTGATTGTGTAGCTTGGATGTGTGGTTTGTGATTGGTCTAAAATCGTGAGACTGTGAAATTTATGATCTTGAACCCTCTCTATCAAAGTGATGCCTTAAATAAAGAAGGCTTGATGAAATATTGTTAATGAATTGAAAATGGTGATATTGGATCAGAGTATCACGTTCCGACACGGTATTCTTGGATCGGAGTATCTCGTTTCGACACGGTATAATTGGATCGGAGTATCACGTTCTAACACGGTATAATTGGATTGGAGTGTCACATTCCAACACGGTAACATTAAAGTAAAAAGTTATTGAATTAACTTAACATACTCAATCTCAAAGAAACCATTTCCCAAATGAGCGTTATGTGGAGGCATGATCCCCATATGTTTGTTGGATATTGTGAGTGATTGTGTACTGGCTTCCATTGTCACTTGTTCATGTTGTTTGTTGTTTGCTACCGGTTAAGTGTCATAGTTTATTTCATACTATTATTCATTGCATATTAGTTTCTATTTTGGGTTGGCCGATGATACCCACTCTGTACATGTTGCCCCGTACTGAGCCCTACTTGTGTTTTCCTTTGATTTCATTTTATGGAGTGCAATGAGTGTACCAGTGACTTCGACTCGCCTTCAGCTCTAGCCAGTCTCAAGCATATCGGGTTCCAGGTGGAGCTACTCATTCAAGCTCATGTTGGATTCTCTCGGTCATAACATGATGTCCTTAGTTTTTGGACATAAACTATTTTATTTAATTATTTTAGTGTCTTTAATACTCTTAGACTCAGTATTAAAAATTAGATGTCCTTGATGTGATGACTTTCAGGTTTTGGGGATAATATGTAATAGACCTTAGAGGTTTAGTTGATTGATTACTTTAACAAGTTTTGGAGCTTCCGCATTATTGTTGTTATTCTAGTAGAAATATTGGTATATGTTAAGGTTTGGATTCCTTGGTTCACCCACTTAGGAGGTTAAGTATGGGTTCCACTCACGACTCATTTTGGATAGTGACACGATGATATATACATCACAATAAAATAATCTGGTTCACTCATGGAATAAACAAACAAATAGCAACATGTGCAAATTGTGCTACCCCAACCAACCGACAATAGAACATATATAAGGTGTGATATCTAAGACAACCTTAAATACTTCATAGCAGACATGTACTCGAGTCAATTGATAATATCAACGAGGCATGTTGCATGATATAATCAAGAGATATCTTATATTAGGTATGGTGTCTGATCAAGCCGATGAATCGCATATATCACACAACTATAATGAGTACAATTAAACTAGTAAACCACGAGCAATTAAGACAAATTCATTTCGTGAGATTCACAATAAAATATCATTCACATTTATTCCTTTAATTTATTTCCTGAACATGCATTATGTATAGTTTACTTAATCCTTATGGCATACCGTCAATTCACCTCAATTAGAATTTTAAAAGGTTTACAATTATGAACTAGTCAGTCATAGCTAGTCATAGGATAATACTTGCTTACACAGTACATTTCTGCCCTATTAGCAATAATCAACACTCTTTAATCAACCAGACCCCGCATCAAAAGGCCGAGGTATTAAATCTACCGTCAATCTACAAGAATATTATGAATTAAAGACAGATTTAAGTTCGAACTACTCAGTAAACTCTAGACTAGATCATGAACTATTACTCCTTTTGTGAAATTTTAGCTTGTTCTTGATTTAAAATAATAACAAAAGTACCAAATAAATCTCAATTAACCTAAACATTTTCATATTATAACTTAATCCCAAACTCCACGTCAACCTCGTGATTTTCCCATCCAATATAGGACTTTCCCAACATTAATGCACCTAGACCTACTAATCTCATCGTTACACTAGTGAATAATGGTAAACAAATCAAGAACAAATGTTTTATAAAGAAGTTAAGGTCTTACACCTCAAAATCCTCATAAACTTGAATTTTCCCCACCTTAGGATGAACCCAAGCCATCCTCTAGGACCACAATTACTGCATCTAAGGCCAACAAATCGAAGTACTGAATCAGAAAATGAATTACTTAGTAAGAGAAAGGTACATAATGAAAAATATCTGAGAATCTCCCCTAGTCGCCCTTGTTTTTCCCCAAAATGTTTTTGAATGATTATTAAGGGTTTTGGGGATTTCTATGCATTTACAACAATTAAACCCTCTATAGTGGTTCAATACCTTTATAGTGGACCAAAGCGGCCCATAGCGGTAATTAAATTTTGGTTATCGTAGACAAGTGTCTCCCACTATAGCGGCTTGCACAGGACAAAACCTCAAAAATACTCTCAAATTAGTCTATTTCAATAAATCTCGACGATCCTAACAAACCTCTTCGCGCAAAGTTTGATATCAGGAGTTATATATACCCGACTTTACTTATAAAAGTCCTATGGAGTCCTTAATGCCTTAGGGACAGGAAAACAAACTCTAATACAACACTTCACCCAATCATTTTCTCGAATTACCCTTGACCTCATCTTACTAAGATTTTGTTTCCAGTGTAGCATAACCTGAATTGGAACATTATATGTTATTCCCTAGACCTCATCTTACAAAGATTTCGTTCGTTCGTACTGTTGGAACGTTATATGTTTTTTTTACAATTGAAGTTAATTTAGTGTTCAATATCAAGATTTTTATCAATCTTACCAAGTCTTGTTAGGTTGAAATCATTAAATTTCTCCAAAGTTTTATTGCAATAAAAATTATGAGGTTAAAAATAAAGATGATATACAATAGAAAATTGCACTAATAATTTGAAAATATGTGACATTGCTAAGAAGTCTCTTTGTTTATACAGGTTATGCTTCAATTACATGAAAAATTATTTATATTTTAGAAATATTAAGTGACCATGACAAGATATTTTTGCACGTATATTGAGGTGGTAAGGGATAAGTTTCAGTCACTCATTTCGTGAGATGAAAATTGATCTAAATTTGTGGTTTCTATTGGCGTGGCAAAAAAAAACTTATTTTGTACAGAAGAAGTGAGTTTTTTTTTTTAATTCAATGAACGAAAGCGTTACTACTATTAAATTTGTCTCAAACTTGAATTTGATATTGACGATTGGGTTTACTTGAAAATCTCACCCATGAAGAGGGTGATCAGGTACTAAATAAAACGAAGCTTAGTCCCAATATGTGGATCCATATCAGATTTTGAAGTGTAATCCAACAATTTTCTTAATACTACTTTTGTTTAACAAGATAAACACTTCAAAGTTACAAAAAAGTTAAATGTTGATCACACTCAATTTAACAATACATTTGTAACACCTCGCGGTTTGAAAGAATTAGAATTAGAAAGAAGCCATATTTTTGGAAATAATCAAATTTGGAAAGTTTGACCATGTTAAGTTAAGTATGAGTTTTGGGTCAACTTCAAACGACCATAACTCATAGCTCAGAATGAGTTAGGTGTGCTCAAGATATCGTAGGAAATATTTTTGAATTATATTTCCAATGCCGCCGAGCTTGCTTAATTTTAAGTTCGTATGAGGGGGATATGCCCATTTGAAGTCGGGTTGTCTAGATAAGGAAAGTCAAAATCAGATTTTAGAAGTGTACTATTGTCTTTTCACTACCCAATTATTTAATTTCCTTTAAGTGATTTAATTAGGGGTCTAAAAAGTAATTTTGACATGCTAGCTTAGGTCTAATTTGTTTGCACTTAATGGAGGTTTGAATCTTAATCATTCAGATTCAGTCCATTAAGTAAGTCTGGTTTTTAGGTCTGAATCTGAATCATTCATATTCAACTCATTAAGTTTATTTGTTTTTTATTTTTTTTAAAAAAATCTTAATGAGTCTGAAGAGGTTTGAATGAATCAGATCTGTAGGAGACTCTTAACAACATTCAGACTCATTTGATAAGTTATCAATTAATAAATCATAGCTTCTCTTTTTTGAGCGTGTCTTTTTATCTCATAACTAAAAAATTTCTTTCTATCTATTCTCAATCAAACACCACTTTTTCTCAATAGATAAGTTTTCATAAATCCTTTCAAGTATTTTTTTATATTAATAATTTTCTTGTATTGACGTGTGTCAAGAACACTGGTTGCAATAGTATTTTTGGTGTATTATTGTTTATCAAGGTTTTGAATGAAAAAATAGTACTCCAAATCATGACTATTAAAACTTTAAAACTTTTTTTTCAATCAAAAGTGATATATTTTGTTGAATGAAAATTTTATAATATTTATTAATATAATATTCAATTTCACTTCTACATTCAAATATTAAAAACAAACAACATTAATTATTTAGTGTTCATATTTAGAGATGTGTCAATACTTCTTCCCTCATAGCTTACGTTTGTGGTATGTATACACTACTTTTGTATTGTTTTTTTTTTTTTTGCATTATGACCGCAATTAAATAATTTTTAGCAATAGTAAATATTCACATTATTAAAGAGTGTTAGTTGTCATTGAATCCAATTATGTTGTTACAGGCTTTAAAAGCATTTTCAAAAGATCTAATTGTGTCAGAAAGAACATATTAAACTATTGTAATCAATTAATTGTAAAGATTATTTTGATGTAGTGTATACATTAATAAATTTTATTTTATGTGTTGATTGATTGATTTTGCAGTTATTTTGGTGATAACGATTCAAGTGCTCAAAGCAAATGGTTATGTATGTCCATCAGAAATGGATGCTATATATATCATGTAAAGGAGGTGATAAGAAACATGATTGTGAACCATACTGTAAATTTATCTATGGAAAAACATTTGTTGGTTCTGAGTGTGTAGTGAAAAAAACAGGCCAAGATCTCAATTGTATGTGTTTATACTCCATTAACAAACGTTGTTAATCTCACTTTTATTATAATGCATCACTCTTCTTATTTAAATTGTTTTTGATGTTTATTGTTTTAAAAAAGCTGCAATAAAAGTAAACCTTGTTAGTCTCACTTTTATATAATGCATCACTCTTCTTATTTAATTTGTTTTTGATGTTTATCTTTATAAAAAAAGTTGCAATAAAAGTGTTTCTTTGTTGAGTTCTCAAATATATCTGTGAATTCGTCCAAAATTGATTGTTGATATCTG
Source organism: Solanum pennellii (assembly GCF_001406875.1). Classification (NCBI taxonomy): domain Eukaryota; kingdom Viridiplantae; phylum Streptophyta; class Magnoliopsida; order Solanales; family Solanaceae; genus Solanum; species Solanum pennellii. The sequence goes on from NC_028639.1 coordinate 58,021,986, forward strand.
TGAAATTAGGTCTTAGGCCTAATTCACACCCCAAAAGCTAGCTCAAAGGGATTGCCCAAGCTTTATAAGGAGTCCACCCATCTCATTAACCACCGATGTGGGATTTTTGTCATTCTTTAACACCCCACCTCACGCCCAGTGCTTAGCATCTGGTGCGTGGGCAATTTTGATTTTGGGGACCCCAACATCGGATGAGACGGGCCCTGCTCTGATACCATGTGAAATTAGGTCTTAGGTCTAACTCACACCCCGAAAGCTAGCTCAAAGGAATTGCCCAAGCTTTATAAGGAGTACACCCATCTCATTAACCACCGATGTGAGATTTTTGTCATTCTTTAACAATATCTAATACTGTGTAGATAAAAATCATATACATGTGATGTAAAGTTGAAAAAAGAATATAAGCTAAAAGATATATAATTTAAGGATTATTAGTGATTAGAGGGGTCCAAATTCTGGATATAATGTTGGTTAGTACTTAGTACATTAACTTAAGTTAATAAAGCAAATGCACTACTTAATGTTGCGACATCACTTCCAGCTTTCAGGTGAATATTTTATAGAATTCGACCAAAGTGATTTTTGCGATAGCCCAATGAAAATGGACGCGATGACACTTTTCTATTTCCATCAAAACAAGTCAGCCTTAATCCAACAAAAACAAAAGAAAAGTGAAAATATAAAACAAAACAAGACAAAGGTGGAAAACTTTTTCATTCTAAACAATACCCCAAAATGCGGTTGTTATGTATATAAGCCACTAAATACATAAGGTGCGGAATTTAGAATTAAGTACAAGCCTCAATCTTTGTTTCTCAAATAGAACAAAGTATAAAAGAAAAGGAGAAAGAGGGTTCACCGAAGTAACAAACAACTATTTCTTCAAATCTTTAACAAACCTCGAAATCAGAAGAATGAGAAAGAGATCACACAAATTCAGGTTTTGAACCTACACAAGTGTAGAAGCAAGAGGTGAATATCAATCACACGATACACAAAAAGAAACCTAATAATCAAGGCATCTAGTTAGGAAACGAGTACCCCTTACACTCCAACCGAACCTCCTCAAACTACAACCTGCACAAAAATCAGTCTAACCTAACAATTCTACAATACACAACTCATAAGGCCCAACATCCGCAATTCAACAGTAAACAAATCAACAATCAAACGAATCACCTACATCAATTTTTTATGTCACGTAGATAAATTACACACACCAGTTACATCAATCACAATTAACAAGCAAGTCACACATAAGCATCAAATGCATCAAGTCACAATAGTCAATCTCTCGCCGAAATCATTTTCCATCGACACAATATCTCTAGCCGAAACCATTTCACATCGGCTTTAAATCACTAGCCGATAGTGCCGGCAATTTATATCCACTTTTGACTAACCCGCCCAAATAGCCCATTAAATATGGGTTGAGAGAGTGCTTTTTAAATATTGATAATAGTTGGACTTATACCCACATTTATCCCATTAAAATATGGGTATCTTATGGGTAAATTACAGGTCATATATGAGTAGTGCGATTTTTCTCCAAACATTAAAAAAAGGGAAAATATTCAAAAATATCAATATTTTAGCATTTAATAGGAACCCTTTGCCACACTTTTAATATTTATCAAAAATGTCAAAATGTTAGTTTGTTAGGCATAATTATATATGTTTTTATCGTTTGTTTTAATTGAAATAGTAAAATTGTATGATAACATAAAGGAAAATTTAGGGGAGATAATGTTTTAAAAGGAATATATCACTTAAAGTTCTAATCAATTGCAAAATAAAAAATAAACCACAGAGCAACATTTGAATAGTTTTATTATCAATTTTTAAAAAGGAACATATTGATCTGATTAGTCTTTGATTATGTGTAGAATATAAAATACAAAGTATATAATTACAAAGACTATTTAATTTATAAAAAATACAAAGTTGTAAAGTGGAATACATTAAATACAATCCTTATTGTTATACCATTTGGGCTTGCCACGCCTTCCACTTTAACTCACTTCTTTCTGTTTGAGTTCCCTTGCACCGTACCTAAGTTTTAATCGATTTCTACACTCCAAGATATGTATAAATAACATGAAAACATCAATAACATTAGATGATGAGCCTTCTATCCATAATTGAATTCAAGAAAAGTAAAGAGTGGAGTCAGGAGAAGTTCATAGAGTTCTCCAAAATTCTTTCACAAACATTTTAAATTTATTTTGAAACTTGATTTTTGAGTTGAATAAAGAGAAAAATTGAAATGGAAAGTTAGCTCATAGGGCTGGTGCTGGTACTCTGCGGAAGATGCGTGAATCGGCCTGTTGAACCGATCTTGCTTCGGGTGGGGGACCATCTTCTGATTGAAGATAATCACCGAAAGTAAGGGAAGTGAGGCATTCGAGACCTATTCTAGTAAAGGAATCAACCCCGGAAAACCTTCCCAAAAAATAGCTAAGTTCCCATCACTAACCTTATAACGGACTATGTGGCTCGAACCGAATTAGCACTTCTCAGATCAGGCTAGGCCTCTCCAGCTGAGCTGAGCGTCGAGGCCTTGGATGCGCTAGCAATTGGCACATAGGGAAATAGTTGCCGGGTTTCTCTGCATGGTATCCTGCACCTCGCAAATAGTAAACGGTCTTATCAATACACAAATGTATAACTCCCCAGGTTTTTCGATTGCGCTCATATTCATAACCGTAGGAATTAAGTTCAAGCTTTCCCCAGCCCGTTCTCATCAATCGAGGTCCAGTAAAGGTCACTCCTCATCCCGATCTTATTAAAGGAGGAAGTAAACAGATCAAAGACATAATATAATAATGAATTAATTAATAAACATTAATAATTCAAAAAAGAAAGGGCAGAACTATTGACTGTAAACATAGCAGTTCCAGTCACTCAATGAAGTTCATTTCTTTAAAGGATATATGGGAACTAAGAAATCCCAAAGAGAAAATGTTTTCACATTTATAATAAGCGGAAAGTCCAATTTCCAAATGAGTTCTCATGAGTAGATTTGAATTTCACATCTTTTAAGAGATAAGCTTTTTGAGTAATTACCTCAAATCACAAAAGAAGTTTTGTTTAAAACATATGAACTAAGTATATTTTGCGAGTAGTTGTTCACCGATATGGGGATGAGTTCATAATAATTCAAGTCTCCATAAACCATGTAGTTAGGGGTGTATATAACTGAATAGAAAATCGAACCAAACCGTAAACTGAGTCAAATCGGAAATAAAAAACGTGAACAATGGTTTGGTTTGAGTTGGTTTGGAGCGATGGTTTTTGGTTATAGAAACTCCAATAGAATTATTTTACTTTATGTTATGAGTAAATTGATTTTTTATTACTGTTTAATGCTTTATAGAAACTGCATCTTTATTGTTGTTTTATGTTACATTTGAGTTAAATATCCATGAATTGAGTAAAACTAAGGTAAGTGTTCTTTTCAGATTCATTTCAAGCTTATGTCGTGTTTAGTTTTCTCCTCACATGCTTGTACATTCAATGTCTCGATGAATTTTGGATTGCTTCATTTTATAATGCATAAATAGGTAATCAGGATCATCATCTAGCGCCTCGTTGATCCATTCGAGCACTTAGAGTTCGTTGGTGATCCTCCTTGATTTCGGAGGATCCTCTTTTATTGCTTTTCAATATTTTAGTTCATTAGGATGTCAACCATCTCAACTATTAAAGGCTTCGTAGATAATTAGTTAGTCCATTTAATTGTCATTATCTTGTTGTTGGATTATGTTGAGTTTTGAGTTGCCACTTTGGCTAAGTCGAGTGTTATGTAATACATTTTAAGTTGTCAACTCCAAGTGACTATAATTTCTAGCTCAGGAAGAGTTACAAGATGCCTTAGGAAATATCTTTGAATTATATTTTCAACCGCTGAGTTTGCTAAATTTCAAGTTTGTTTGAGGGAGATATGACCATTGGAAGTCAGGGTGTCTAGATACGGAAACTCAAAATCAGATTTTAGAAGGGTTTTATGGTCTTTTCTCTACCCAATTATTTAATTTTGTTTTAGTGAATTGATAGGGTCTAAAACTGTTTTGATTCAGTTTATGCGTCATGAAACAACGTTAGGGTTTTGAGAGAAAAGAGGAGAAGAAGCTAGGATATCGTCGCGTTCTTGGAGAATTACTTGTGAATTTCGCCAAGGGTCAATCCCAACGAGGTATGTGAGATCACATATCGTTGGATTCATTCACCCACGCTCTAATCATGATTTATTTCAACGAATTTATGTTCTTGAAAGTATAGAAATTGAGTTCTTGATGAACGTTGTTAAAGTTTCTATTGGTTCTTGATTGTTAAAGTTGTAGAGAAGCTCTTGATCTATGTTTATGAAATTAGATGTTGTTTTGAGTAGATTCTTGCATATTTTGGTTATGTAGTCGAATTTAAATGTTTGGGGAAAGAACCAATTGATCTAGAGGGTTTAGAGTTGAAAAACAACCAAGAGAATTCGCCCCACATCAGGCTCTGAGGATTGTTTTTAGGGGCACCGCGCCAGCCGGTGCGCCCCAAGCTATGCTATGTAGTTCACGACCTAGCGCCCTACGCCACTCAGAGCGCCAGGGATGTCAGACAATCCACTTTTTTCCACTTCTTTCTATTTGAGTTCCCTTGTAACATATATAAGTTTTCTAATAGATTTTTACACTCTAAGGTACGTCTGAAGTACATGAAATCATCCATGACATGAGATCATCAATTCTTATATCAATAATTCAATCCAAGGAAAGTAAAGAGTCAAGTCAAGTGAAGTTCATACAGTTTTCCAAATTTTTCACAAACGTATTAAATTTGTTTTAAGACTTGTTTTGAGTTGAGTAAAGAGTAAAGAGTGAATCTAATTTCATTAAAGAATATGTGGGAACTAAGTAATCCCAAAGATAAATTTCACATTTCAGATAAGAGGAAACACTAATTTCTAAATGAGTTATCATGAGTAGTTTTGAGTTCCGTCTCTTTTAAAAAAATAAGTTTTTTGAGTAATTACCTCAAATCACATAAAGAGTTTCGTTTTAAAAAATATGAGCTGAGTATATTTTGAGTGTAGTTTTGATAACCATATGTGGACGAGTTCATAATAACTCAAGTCTCCATTAACCATGTAGCCATCGTAGGTAGAGAGGGTCATAATTTTTAGATGACACCTTAATGTTTTTTAGCATAGACTAGTGGATCCACTTAGTTGAGGCGTCCTATATTTTTGCAAGTTATATAAAAGTTCTGGCAGCATGGGCGAGACGTTGTATCATCACATTAGCTCATAATGATGGTTGTCAGTTCTCCTAGAATCATATTACTTTATTTTATAAGTAAATTGGCGTTGGTATTACTGCTTACATGTTTTACATAGACTGCACCAATATTGTTGTTTTATTTCGCATTTGAGTTAAGTATCCATGAGTTGAGTAAAACTTAGGTAAGTATTGTTTTCAAATTCAATTCAAGTTTATGTTGTGTTTAGTTTTCCCCTCCCATGCTTTTCCATTAAATGTACTGATTCCTTTTAGCCTGCATCGTTTTATGATGCATATACATGTAATCAGGGTCAACATTCAGCGCCTCCTTGATCGATTCGAGTATTCAGAGTTCGCTGGTGAGCCTCCTTCCCTTTGGAAGATCCACTTTTATTAATTTTGAGTATTTTAGTTCATTAGGATGTCATGGATCTTGTCCCAACATCCATCTCAGTTATTAGAGATTTCATAGACAAGTAGTTAGTCCTTTTAATTGTCACTATCTTGTTATTGACCTACGTTGAATTTTGAGTTGCCACTTTGGCTAAGTCGAGTGTTATTTAATACATTCTAAATTATCTATTGAGAAATTCACTTTACATTCTAAGTCGAATGTTATTTGATACATTCTAAGTTATGTGTACGTATTCCACTAAGAGTAATCCAGTCCAAGAGTTCGTTTGGGAGTAGTAATTGTTCTCGAGTGCTTGTCAAATCCATGGTGTAGGCTCAGGGCTGACAAACTTGGTATTAAAGCTCAGATTTCAATAGTCCCAAGGAGTCTATGAAGTCATGTCTGTAGAGTCCTTGTTATCAGTTTGAAGCGTGCCACATCTATAATTAAGATGCGGCAACATTTTAGGAATTCTCTTCTTTCATAATAATTTTGTGCAATTTCTTCCTAACTCGTGCTTGTGCATATCTTTCAGATCATTCCTCATCAAAAAGTTATCCGCGGTCGCCCAGTTAGAAGGAACATTGAGGAACAATGGGTAGCGAATGCACTAAAAGTGCAACCTCAAGGAGAGGTCACCAACGCTGAGTTCTATGAGGCCATCAGGATGTTGAGCCAAGTTGTGACCAACTATGCAGGCAACAAAGAGAGAATCATTAGTAGTGGTTGATACTTCTAGAATCGTGAGTTTCTAAGGATGAATCCTCCAAGTTTCACTGGTTCAAGCATCACTGAGGATCCGGAAATTTTTTTCCGAATATTTTGAGAAGGTCTTCGAGATCATGCATGTCATTGATGCTCAGAGAGTGGAACTAGCTGCACACCAGCTAAAGGGTGTCGCTAGAATATGGTTTGACCAATGGAAGAAGGAAAGAGCTAAGTGTGATCAAATTTGAGTTGCACTATGTTTGAAGAAGCTTTTTTGGGGCGTTACTTTCCCTGGGAACTGAGAGAAGCAAAGGTACGATAATTTCTTACCCTTAAGAAGGAATCTATGAGCGTTCATGAATATAGCCTTAAGTTCACCCAGCTTTCCTGTTATGCTCCGGATATGGTTGCAGAAAAGAGCAGTATGATGAGTATGCTTGTTGCTGGTTTGTCTTGTCTGTCGAGTAAGGAGGTAAGACATCTATGCTTATTGGTGATATGGATATAGCGAGGTTGATGATTCATGTGCAGCAGGTTTAGGAGGATAAGTTGAGGTATAGAGAAAAATTGAGAAATAAGAAATCTAAGACAGGAACAAATATGGGCAGTGAACAAGTGATGCGAACTGGTCTTCTTTCCAACAGAAACATATGGGACCTTCTCCATCATCTGCTAGTGCACTTGCACCAAGGAACAAAGGTGAGTACAATAGTCAGAATTCATAAAATTTTATATCCAGACCTGCACAGTCTCAAGGTAGTGTGACACAAGGAGGTAACAGATCTCCTACATGTCCTAAGTGTGAAAAAAATCACCCCGAAGCGTGTCGTGATGGATTCACTGATTGTTTCAAGTGTGATCAAGAGGGCAACTTCATGAAAGAGTGTCCAGAAAATAGGCAAAGCAATATAAATAGGGACAATAGAGCCCAATCTTCTTCTGTTGCTCACCAGTCATGGCTTCACTTAGAGAATCTATTTCATGGACTGGCCAAGGAACAAAGTCTTACTTGTGATGTTTATGCTTTACTAGATCTAGGAGTGAGTGTATCTTTTGTAACCCTCTCTCTCATGTATACATTCTTGCTTTCTGCAATAATATTTTCATGCTGACTGCAATAATATGTTCAGTTTCTGTTCCATTTCAACTAAAAACAGCCGGTTCCATTACATAAAAGATAGATCAGCAACTAAACTTGACATAAAGGAGTTGAGACTTGGGATATACCTTCAAATTATCCTCTAGACTATCAGCTTTTTCATCCTTAATTTTCAAGAAGCTATAGAGTTTTATAATTGTGTGCCACGTATAATGATGAAATATATGCTTCAGGTATAATAGAATGCCATAATTTTTTGGACGAATTTTCATCTCGCAATGATCTATTTGTAAAGTGTTGACTAATGCATGTTACTTGTTTGAAAATTCATGAATGAGCTATTTAATTTATAGCCTATTTCATATTTGCTTTCATTGGTGATGTCCAATTCAGATACACTGGTAAATTCAAAGACTCAAATTGAGACATATTTAGAATTTGAATTTTATAAGTTTTAACCTTCTAAATTTAGTAGCTTTGAACCATTAGATTTTAAAATCAAGGGGTTAAGACCTATTGTTACAATTTTATCATATAAAGATATCTTTATGTAATAATCAATTATAATTTTCAGAACCTATGATATTTAAATCCTGGGTCTGCTAGTATATATATGTATTAATGTATTATAATTTTTATGTTTTGTGATATTTGAACGGGCACCCAGGACCATTTTTAAAATAGCCATCGTAAATTTATATGGCTCAAAACGTTTACAAACACCTTCACAAACTTGCTAGTTTAGCTTAAAAGAAGCAATGGAACTAAGAAAGGGTACATGTTACGAAATTGTGCAATCTATTTATAAGTTGTTAATCCTAAGTAGATATGGAGTTGTGCATCATTTATGTCTTAACAAATCCATATGACTCTCTCAAATAAATTATTGTATTTAGAAGTTTCAAAATTATCATTATTTATAAGTTGTTAATCCTAATTTTGGATTTAAGTCCTCTCAAGTGAATAAAACTTGAGAATAAAACTATGTATAACATTTTCAAACGTGCAAAGCACTGCACGTACGGTACTTGTCTAGTTAAATGGAAAAACGTAAGTTTTTTTTAATTATTCAGTGAATAAAATTATCGTGATACTGAGGTTAAATTTGTGTCAAACATGAATATAATGTTGATGATTAAATATACTTGAGAATCTCATCCATGAAGGGGTGATGAAGTTCGGAAACAAAGAGAACTCAATATGTGCAATCATATCAGATTTTGAGGTGTATTTCGACAGTTTTCTTAGTGCTACTTTTGTTTAACAAGATAAACACTACAAAGTTACAAAACATAAGTTGAATATTGATCACATCCAACTTAACAATACATCTTAGAATGAAAAGGGAAGATACAATAAAATTTCCTTAATTTTATATAAATTAGACAATTTTGTTGGACCAACTATTTAGTATGTACGATAGAGGCGGAGCCAGAATTTTCAATAAGGGGATTTAAAATTTATAAAAATAGGTAGTCGAAAGGGGTTTGACATTTATTATATATACATATAAACTTATTTTAACCATGTATAAATAATATAGTTTTCTGTCGAAGGGGGTTCGAATGAACCCCATTCATTAAGGGTAGCTCCGCCCGTGATGTACCATAATTACAACTATTTAGATCTTAGGCCATCTAGGGAGACCCCACCATTCCCTGTTTAATCTGATGTTGAACTCTTCAACACTACTCAAGTATATTGATACAGTGACATAATACATAAATATAAATATGTCCTTTGATTACTAAAACATTAATAAATGAAGCATAATAAAAAATAGAGACAATTTCTTCTTTTCTTCCACTCTTGACTACTACAGATGTAAATCTTTGCTTTACTGCAACAAAGGAACAAATAAAAATGATAAGCTAATCCAAATGAAACATACTAAACATACCCAAACAACATGTACGGTTTGTCTAAAAAATGTATACATAGTTTGAAACTTTTTTTTTCCCGCATATTTCAAGTTCAATTGGCAAATAAAAATATTAATTAACAATAAAAATTTAATGACTTGCGAGTTGCATGAAATTAATGATATATAAGGAGAACATCTTCTCAAATTGTAAAAATGTAATGAAAATACAAATTCATAAGTTGCATGATTTAGTTGATATAAAACAAAGTTTAATGACTTTGTGAAATAAAATCTTAAAGTTGAGTGACTGATTTAGGACATTAACTCCAAAACAGAGATGTGTCGCTTAACATACTCTACTTGTATCCTTTTTACGAAAAAAGGTAAAAAATATCTCTAAAGTTCGCAAAATAGATTTACTTATACCCTTAATTACATTTTGGGATCAAACATACCCCGTTATTATCCCAAGGGACCACAAACACCTTCAAGAGTTGAGTACCTAAAATTTTAGTGATGTTGCAAGTCACATGGGACTATTCCCTCCACCTAAGTGTTGCCAACTAGGATTCACTACAAAGAACTTGACCTTTAGAAGCAATAAAACACAAAATCCTGAAATATTGTCACTAAAAGTTATGAGTGATTTTTAGTGGCGACTAAGGTTGTAACGACATTCGCTAGTAAAACCTATTTTTTCAACCAAAAAAAAACTTGATAATTAATTTTTGCTTGCAACATAATTTTCTAAAATAAATAACTTGTTACGAAATCATCAAAATTAGTTTATGAATCAAATCTCCTATTACATAATGCATTATTGTACATTTTATACTTTGCATATGACATAAGAATAAAACATACAATGTCTTCAAACTCCTCCTTAATAGATATCGATATCATTTTATTTTTAAAAAAATAATGAAGAAAAAAATGCAAATTCAGAATTTGATGTTAAAAAACCGTTTGTGACGATATTTTGGGCTTTGTGGCGACTGTTATTGCCGCTAAAGGACTAGTTTTCTTTTAGTGAATCCTAGTTGACAATGCTTAGGTAGAAGAATTAGTCCCACATGGCTCGCCTTGTCAGTAATAATTTAGAGTATTAACTCTTGAGGATATTTATGGTCTCTTAGGATAACAGCGGGGACATTTTTTATCCCAAAATGTAACGAAGAATATAAATGGTCCGTTCCGCATAGTTCATAGGAAATTTAACCCTTTTCTGTAAAATTTAAAACCTCCATTGTATCTCTTAAAAATCCTCAAAAGATTTACGGAATATAATGAAAAAGAAGCAAATTTTACCAGTCACAATCTCAAACTTTGATGAAAATAAAATTTCAAAAGAAACAGAGTTTATGTATTGATCTTGAGTCTTACCTTTTATATTTTTTTAGCCATGGCTATTACTCTATTTTTTCTTGTATTACATGCTAACAACTAAGGCTGGCAAACGAACAGGACCGGGTCAACAGGACCGATTTTACCGGAAATCGAACCGGTACTAGATTTTCTTACCGGTATCGGATTGTACCGGACCGGATTTACTGGAAAAACCAACCTGTTCCGCCCGGTCCGTTAGTAACCGGTTTGGAACCGGGTTGGACCGGTTTGGAACCGGGTCTTACCGGTTCTTCCGGTACCTTTTTTTTTTAAATTTTAATTATTTTAATTATTATATAATATTATATATTTATATTAAAAACTTCAATTGAAAACTTTAAAGTTTATATAAGTTTGAAATTGACTTTATACTTTAAAGTTTATATTGAATTTAAAGTTTCAAATTGAATTTAAAGTTTTATATTGAACTTAAGTTTGAAATTGAATTTAAAGTTTTTTAAAATTTATATTGAATTTAAAGTTTGAAATTGAATTTAAACTTTAAAGTTTATATTGAATTTAAAGTTTAATTTAAACTTTTATTAAAATAATTAAAAATTAAATTTATAAAATGACATGAATTAAATAGAAGAGAATATTATAAAAGAAATCAAGGCAAATAGCCGTATATTTATTCAAATAAATAAATTATACAATACAAATATTAGAAAGAGAATAAGAGTACATAATTTAGGAGGAATTGAATAGTAATTATTATACTAACAATTGCATTTTTTAAAAATTCTTTTTGTAAATTTAGTATCATTTGAAAAGAAAGATTTTTTTGAATTGGCAAATTTTTAGAACAAGAACTACTTACTCCTCCCTTGTTATTTTTTAATTTCGACATTGGTCTTTTACCACTATTTCTTTCCGAATTCATGTTAAAATTTAAAATAATTAAATATTATGAGAAAAACAAGAAAAATAATATAATAAAAGAGATAAAACAACTAAATTAATAAACAAATAACAATTAAAGTTGATAGTTGGAACGAATGTACCAAACGTCTACGTAAAAGTAGACGTATAACCAAAGCCGGATTTGATAGATGCCTATTGTAGCTTCCAAAATTCAAACTCCAACTCAATATCACAATATAATAATTAATAATTTATGANAAACCTATTTTTTCAACCAAAAAAAAACTTGATAATTAATTTTTGCTTGCAACATAATTTTCTAAAATAAATAACTTGTTACGAAATCATCAAAATTAGTTTATGAATCAAATCTCCTATTACATAATGCATTATTGTACATTTTATACTTTGCATATGACATAAGAATAAAACATACAATGTCTTCAAACTCCTCCTTAATAGATATCGATATCATTTTATTTTTAAAAAAATAATGAAGAAAAAAATGCAAATTCAGAATTTGATGTTAAAAAACCGTTTGTGACGATATTTTGGGCTTTGTGGCGACTGTTATTGCCGCTAAAGGACTAGTTTTCTTTTAGTGAATCCTAGTTGACAATGCTTAGGTAGAAGAATTAGTCCCACATGGCTCGCCTTGTCAGTAATAATTTAGAGTATTAACTCTTGAGGATATTTATGGTCTCTTAGGATAACAGCGGGGACATTTTTTATCCCAAAATGTAACGAAGAATATAAATGGTCCGTTCCGCATAGTTCATAGGAAATTTAACCCTTTTCTGTAAAATTTAAAACCTCCATTGTATCTCTTAAAAATCCTCAAAAGATTTACGGAATATAATGAAAAAGAAGCAAATTTTACCAGTCACAATCTCAAACTTTGATGAAAATAAAATTTCAAAAGAAACAGAGTTTATGTATTGATCTTGAGTCTTACCTTTTATATTTTTTTAGCCATGGCTATTACTCTATTTTTTCTTGTATTACATGCTAACAACTAAGGCTGGCAAACGAACAGGACCGGGTCAACAGGACCGATTTTACCGGAAATCGAACCGGTACTAGATTTTCTTACCGGTATCGGATTGTACCGGACCGGATTTACTGGAAAAACCAACCTGTTCCGCCCGGTCCGTTAGTAACCGGTTTGGAACCGGGTTGGACCGGTTTGGAACCGGGTCTTACCGGTTCTTCCGGTACCTTTTTTTTTTAAATTTTAATTATTTTAATTATTATATAATATTATATATTTATATTAAAAACTTCAATTGAAAACTTTAAAGTTTATATAAGTTTGAAATTGACTTTATACTTTAAAGTTTATATTGAATTTAAAGTTTCAAATTGAATTTAAAGTTTTATATTGAACTTAAGTTTGAAATTGAATTTAAAGTTTTTTAAAATTTATATTGAATTTAAAGTTTGAAATTGAATTTAAACTTTAAAGTTTATATTGAATTTAAAGTTTAATTTAAACTTTTATTAAAATAATTAAAAATTAAATTTATAAAATGACATGAATTAAATAGAAGAGAATATTATAAAAGAAATCAAGGCAAATAGCCGTATATTTATTCAAATAAATAAATTATACAATACAAATATTAGAAAGAGAATAAGAGTACATAATTTAGGAGGAATTGAATAGTAATTATTATACTAACAATTGCATTTTTTAAAAATTCTTTTTGTAAATTTAGTATCATTTGAAAAGAAAGATTTTTTTGAATTGGCAAATTTTTAGAACAAGAACTACTTACTCCTCCCTTGTTATTTTTTAATTTCGACATTGGTCTTTTACCACTATTTCTTTCCGAATTCATGTTAAAATTTAAAATAATTAAATATTATGAGAAAAACAAGAAAAATAATATAATAAAAGAGATAAAACAACTAAATTAATAAACAAATAACAATTAAAGTTGATAGTTGGAACGAATGTACCAAACGCCTACGTAAAAGTAGACGTATAACCAAAGCCGGATTTGATAGATGCCTATTGTAGCTTCCAAAATTCAAACTCCAACTCAATATCACAATATAATAATTAATAATTTATGAGAGATTTAAAATTGAGACTTTGAGAGATTGTATAAGATTGTATAAGTAATGAATTTGTGATTTAAAATGGAAAAAAGGGTATATTTATAGTGTAAATGGGTTAGAAAGGGGTGGGGGGTGATAGTTGACCGTCTTGGGCCCCAGCCCAACGGCTAGAAGGGCCCAACGGTCATAAACGACCACCTTAATTAAAAAAAAAATAAATTGAAAAACCGACTAAACCGGTTCTTACCGGAACGGAACGGTCCGGAACCGATTCTTACCGAACCGGTTTAACCGGATAAAAACCAGGAACCGGTCCGGTATACCAAAAGACCGGTTCCTTACCGGTTCAACCGGTACCGGACAGACCGGTACGGGAACCGGACCGGAACGGACAAAAACCGGTCCGTTTGCCACCCTTACTAACAACAGGCAAAAACCTTTCGAAGGGCACCAGTAAACATCTAAGCTACTTTTTCAAGAAAATCAAAACTTTGAAGATAAATGTTGCGGTGGCAAAAAATAAAAAAAGAGAAGGAGAGAGGGATCCTAGAAAAATTTTCAATTTCTTTTACGTTAATGAGACACATTTCATTAATTAATTTGAAGAGACTAAAATATTCTTACATAAAATATAAAAGGACACCCAGAAGATGATATAATCTTTGATTTTCAAAATTTGAAATTAATATTCATTTAATGCTGATTAATGATCTGTTACCGTAAATTAAGCTATTTTAGTTAACAAGTTTAAATGTACCGTTTCTTCCCCATTTTTTTCTTAACAGTTTAAATTTACCATGTATCATTTACCATGTATCACTAGAGTCTAAAGTATCACGGCACAAAAATTTTAAGGGATTTTTAGTAAATACTAAATTTGTCGGGACAGAGTGTAATTATTGAATTACACTATGGGATTCCTTAAAATTTTACTAAGTAGTGAATTTGTGATTTAAATTGGAAAAAAGGGTATATTTATAGTGTAAATGGGTTAGAAAGGGGTGGGGGGTGATAGTTGACCGTCTTGGGCCCCAGCCCAACGGTCATAAACGGCCACCTTAATTAAAAAAAAAAAATTGAAAAACCGACTAAACCGGTTCTTACCGGAACGGAACGGTCCGGAACCGATTCTTACCGAACCGGTTTAACCGGATAAAAAATCGGGAACCGGTCCGGTATACCAAAAGACCGGTTCCTTACCGGTTCAACCGGTACCGGACAGACCAGTACGGGAACCGGACTGGACCCGGACCGGAACGGACAAAAACCGGTCCGTTTGCCACCCTTACTAACAACAGGCAAAAACCTTTCGAAGGGCACCAGTAAACATCTAAGCTACTTTTTCAAGAAAATGAAAAATTTGAAGATAAATGTTGCGGTGGCAAAAAATAAAAAAAGAGAAGGAGAGAGGGATCCTAGAAAAATTTACAATTTCTTTTACGTTAATGAGACACATTTCATTAATTAATTTGAAGAGACTAAAATATTCTTACATAAACTATAAAAGGACACCCAGCAGACATAATGATACCTATGTTTTTAACTCATACTTCTTTAATAATAGAAAAGAAAAAGGCAATGATGGATGCAAATTGAAATGGAAAAATGTTCCATTAATAATAAAAGCAAATGGCTAAGTTGTCAATAGATCAAAATATATTATGGTACATACAGTCAATTAATTTTTTGATCAACAACACTACTCAGTCTAATAGGTCCACAAAATGAAGCTTTTGAGCCCATATTTCACAATATAAGATATACTTGACATTTAAGAGGAACAATTAATTTTACTGATATTGTGAAGTACAAACAAGTAGTGCACAAAATTAAGCTCAAATGGACAAAAATACCCTTAAAAGAAATTCTATGAGCANTTGTTGTATTAGATTTAAATACTAAAATTTTGTATTAACTCTATTTTGAAGTTACAATAGTATTGGGTAAAAATGTTAAGGCAATAATCATTTAATGAGAGAAACTCCTACAAGGAATGTTCATATAAAAAAAACATTATTATCCAAATTGAATATATATAAATTGAAAAATAATGATTACCATGCTTCAAGGCTAATCCAAGTAAGTACAATCAAGACTAAATTCTTATTTTCAACAATCTTAAAGCTTGGACATAAAATGCAAATAGATTTATTAGCCTTTTTTGTGCCAACATAAATTCTAGTACTATATATAGACACACAAAATAGACCTAGTTCAGTACACAAAATTATCATGGAGGCACCTTTAGAAGCTGTTAGGGATAGAAAGACAGGTGATTTGTTGTTCTACAAAAAATCTCCTCCGCCTTTCAAGATCGATCCTCTTCGAATTGGTTCACAAGAAAATAATTTTGTTAATTTGGTTCCATTAAAGAATGAGCCAGTGACCGCTTATAATTTCAAAGATGCAGCGGCTGCTCAACAAGTGTTGTTGAATTTCGGAGATGATTATGGATATGAAGAAAATCTTCGGCTTTTAGAGGAAAACTTTCCATCTGCCAATCATCAAATCAATGAACGATCTAAGAGATTGGGCGAACTGGCAATTACAACTGCCACACCAGAAATTCTTAAAAATATAAGAGGTTTAAGTAAAGATGTCTACAAGTTGTCTTCCACTGAAGACATGCTTAATCAGTTTGAGGAAAAAAAACTTTTTTGATTTGACCGAAATAGCCAGGTTCTACAATTGATTGATTTTAGTGTAATTTACTTTAATATTTTTATATGCATATATATGTTTCTTATATAGTTAGATCTCGACTTGTTTGCATTTACATTTGCATTTTTATATGCACCGTTGTTTGTGTACTGAAATTGCACTCTTTTTTTTGAGTACAGGGCATCTTCAGGCGGTTGTTGAGAGAACTCATCTAGGAGATCACTGACTTGTCGAGTTTAAGGGTGAGCCAGTTCTTTTTTGGCTACCATGGATTCATCTAGGATTTTAGCCTATTTCCTTCGACTTAGACCTTTCAAACTCTTACTTTATGTTTAGTTCGTTTTGGGGTTGCATCCCCTTATCTTAGAATGTTTACTTCAATGTTTTGATACAATGACTTTAGGGTTCTTGGAGTTGAATTTCCGCTTGTTTATGTTTATGTTCGATAACTTACTGAGTTTGTGGGAACTCAACTTTCTCTAAATGCTTGTCTTTTGATTAGCATTGTTTAGTTGGGCTGTAATAATTGTCCTCCCATTAGAGGATTAGTGTGGGTGCCAATCATGGCGGTTCGAGTCGTAACACTTTTACCATCTTAGGTCTACTAATTATGAAACATACACCTTATTTTTAGCAATCCTACCACATTTTGCGGCCAATTCTACCATTAAACATTAAACCATATTTTCACTTTAAGGTTTTTCCAAATCTACCATTTATGTCAAATAAGATTTTCCAAGCCTACCTTGTATACCAAACGCCACACATACCTTACTCTTAAGTTACAAGCCACTTTAACCCACACAAACATACACATACACAGATATATATAGTCCCAATAAATAAACTAAACACAAGATTGTCGGTCGCCAACCTGATCTACAAACCATATTAGACATGTCCAAACGATAACCATAACTAACATCTAATTTCAAATCACCTTTAAAGAAACCGTACCACTAAGGTTCCCCGGGATATCTACGATAATATATAACATTCCAAATCGGTTTACACTTGAACCATCCCTTAATTAAACACAACTCAGCCACCCATGGATATCAAGGATAGATACATCACAATAAAATAATTTGGTTCACTCATGGAATAAACAAATAAATAGCTAATGTGCAAATTGTGCTACCCCAGTAAACCGACAATAGAACATATACTAGGTGTGGTATCTAAGGCAACCATAAATATTTCATAGAAAATATGTACTCGAGTCAATTGATAATATTTACGAGGCATGATGCATGATCTAATCAACAGATATCTTATATTAGGCATGGTGTCTGATCGAACCGATGAATCACATATATCACACAATTACAATGATTGCAATTACCCTCGTAAACCACGAGCAATTAACACAAATTCATATGTGAATTAACAATAAAATATCATTTACATTTATTCCTTTAATTTATTTCATGAACATGCATTATGTATGGCACACTTAATCCTTATGGCATACCGTCAATTCACCTCAAAAAGAATTTTAAAAGGTTTACAATTATGAACTAGTTAGCCATAGCTAGTCATAGGATAATACTTGCTTAGACAGTACATTTCCGCCCTATTAATTAGTAATAATCAACACTCTTTAATCAACCAGACCCCGCACCAAAAGGCCTATGTATTAAATCTACCGTCAATCTACAAGAATATTATGAATTAAACACCGATTTAAGTTCTAACTACCTAGTAAACCCTAGACCAGATCATGAGTTGTTACTACTTTTGTAAAATATACTCGAATTTACTTCTAAAAAGTCTTACGAACTCCTTCATGCCTTAGGAACAAGAAAAAAAACTCTACTTAAACACTTCAGCCAATTATTTTCTCGAATTTCCCTAGACCTCATCTTACTAAAATTTCGTCCGAGTCTAGCATAACCTGAAATTTTCAATTCTTCAACCCAGAAATCTTCTCACACTTTCTTTACAAATAGATTGTTTTTAACGATTGGAACGTTATATGTTATTCTTACAATTGAAGTTAATTTAGTGTTCAATGTCAATATTTTTATCAGTCTTACCAAGTCTTGTTAGGTTGAAATCATTACATTTCTCCAAGTTCCGTTGCAGTAAATACTATGAGGTTAAAAAATAAAGATGATATACAGGTTATGCTTCAATTACATGGAAAATTATTTATACTTTAGAAATATTAAGTGACAATGACGATATTTTTGAACGTATATTAAGGTGGTAAGGGATAAGTTTCAGTCACTCATTTCGTGAGATGAGAAGTGATCTCATTTCGTGGTTTCTATGTCAGGACAATGGCATGGCAAAAAAGAACTTATTTTGAACAGGAAGAAGTGAGTTTTTTTTAAATTATTCAATGAACGAATGTGATACTACTGTTTAATTTGTTTCAAACTTGAAGTAGATGTTGACGATTGGATTTACTTGAAAATCTCACCCATAAATGGAGTGATGAGATTTGTAAATAAAACGAAGCGTAGTCCCCAATATGTGGGTCCATATGACATTTTGAAGTGTATTGCAACATTTTTCTTAATGCTACTTTTGTTTAACAAGATAACCACTTTAAATTTACAAAAAAGTCAAATATTTATCATACCCAATTTAACAATACATTTGTAACACTTTGCGATTTGAAAGAAATAGAATGAGAAAGAAGCCATATTTTTTGAAATAATCAAATTTGGAAAGTTTGACCAAGTTAAGTTAAGTATGAGTTTTGGGTCAACTTCAAACGACTATAAATCCTAGCTTAGAATGACTTAGGTGTGCTACAAGATACCATAGGATACATCTTTGAATTATATTTTCAATGCCACCAAGTTTGCTCAATTTTGATTTCGCATAAAGGATATGCGTATGCCCATTTAAAGTCGGGTTGTCTAGATAAGGAAAGTCAAAATCAGATTTTAAAAGGTATTATGGTCATTTTGCTACCCAATTATTTAATTTATTTTTTAGTGATTTAATTAGGGTATAAACTATTTTGACTCAGTTTAAGCTTCATAAAATAAAGTTAGAGCTTTGAGAGGAGAGAAAAGAAGAGGAGAAGAAGTTAGGAAATTGTCGCGTTCTTGGAGAATTGCATGTGCATTTTGCCAAGCGTTAATCCCTAAGAAGTAAGTGAGATCACATAGCTTCGGGTTCGTTCACCCATGCACCAATCATGATTTATTTAAGAAATTCATGCTCTTGAAAGTATAGAAGTTGGGTTCTTGATGGACTTTGTTGAAGTCTCTATTGGGTTCTTGATTGTTGAAGTTGTAGAGAAATTCTTGATCTAAGCTCATGAAATTGGATGTTGTTTTGGGTTGATTCTAGCATATTTTGGTTATGTAGTCGAATACAATAGTTTGGGGGAAAGAAATAATTGAATCTAGAGGGTTAGAGTTGAAAAACGACCAAAAGAATTCGTCGAATATCTGGGGAAAGGGGTTCAGGCGTTGTGCCACTCTGAGCGCCACACATCAAGCTCTGAAATTTGGCCTCTAAGGCGCCGGGAACTCCAGTGCGCCCTAAGCTATGCCATGTAGTTCAGCCTGGCGCCCTGTGCCACTCAGAACACTAGGGGTTCTAAGTCTTCCACTTTTGAACACTTCTCTCCGTTTGAGTTCCCTTGCATCGTACCTAAGTTTTTAATCGATTTCTACACTCTAAGGTACATCTAAAAAAAGTGAGAACATCCATAACATTAGATGATGAGCCTTTAATCCATAATAAAGTAAAGAGTCAAGGCTAGAGAAGTTCATAGAGTTTTCTAAAACTCTTTCAGAAAAATTTTAAATTTGTTTAAGACTTGAGTTTTAGGTTGAGTAAAGAGTACAATGGAAGTTCATTTCTTTAAAGGATATATAGGAACTAAGTTTTCCCAAAGAAAAAATGTTGTCACATTTAAATATAAGAGGAAACATCAATTTCCAAATGACTTCTCACGAATCGTTTTGAGTACCATATCTTGTAAGAGATAAGCTTTTTGAGTAATTACCTCAAATCACAAAAAGAGTTTTGTTTTAAAAAAATATGAGTTGAGTATATTTTGGGACTAATACTAGGCACAGAGACAAGTTCATAATATTTCAAGTCTCCACAAACCATGTAGTCATTGTGGGTAAAAAGGGTCATCCTTTTGAGATGACACCTTAATGCTTTCTAGTATAGACTAGTGGATCTAGTCAGTTGAGGTGTTCTATATCCCGACAAGTTATAGAACATTTCTGGTAGCGTGGCGAGACGTTGTATAGTCACATTAGCTCATAGTGATGATCGTCCGTTATAGAATCTCCCACATAATTATATTATTTTATTATAAAAGTAAATTGACTTGTTATTACTATTTAAATGCTTTATAGAAAATGCAGCTTTACTGTTGTTTTATTTTGCATTTGAGTTAGGTACCCATGAGTTGAGTAAATCTAAGGTAAGTGTTCTTTTCAAATTTATTTCATGCTTATGTCGTCTTTAGTTTTCCCCTCACATGCTTGTAAATTCAATGTACTGACGATTTCTTAGCCTGCATCGTTTTATGATACAGATACAGGAAATTAGGATCAGCATCAAGCGCCTCGTTGATCCATTCGATCATTTATAGTTCGTTGGTGAGCCATCTTGCTTTCGGAGGATTCACTTTTATTGTTTTTTTTTTATAGAATTTTAGTTCATTAGGATATCATGGGTCTTTTTCCGACACCCATCTCAACTATAAGAGGCTTCATAGACGGTTAGTTAGTCCATTTAATTGTCATTATCTTGTTATTGGATTATGTTGAATTTTGAGTTGCCACTTTGGCTAAGTCGAATCTTATTTAATACATTTTACGTTATCAACTTCAAACAACCATACCTCCTTGTTCAGGAAGATTTAGGTGTGCTGCAAGATACCGTAGAGAATATCTTTGAATTATATTTCCTACTCTGCTGAGTTTGCTCAATTGTGAGCTTGTATGAGGGAGCTCTATGCCCATTGAAAGTCAGGCTGTCTAGATAAGGAAAGTCAAAATGAGATTTTAGAATTAAAAATGATTTAGTTTCATTTTTAGTGATTCAATTAGGGTCTAAATTGTTTGATTCAATTTGTGCATCATAAAATAAACCTAGGGTTTTAAGAGAAAAGAAAAGAAGGGGAGAAGAAGCTAGAAAATCGTCGCATTCATGGAGAATTGCTTGTGGATTTTGCCAATGATTAATCCCTACAAGGTATGTCAGATTGTATAGTGTTGTTTCATTCAACCACGTGCCAATCTTGATTTATTTCAGCGAATTTATGTTCTTAAAAGTATAGAAATTGGGTTCTTGATGGACTCTTATAAAGTTTCTATTGGTTCTTGATTGTTGAAGTTGTAGAGAAGTTCTTGATCTATGTTCATGAAATTAAATGTTGTTTTGAGTAGATTCTTTCATATTTTGGTTATGTTGTTGAATCTAAGTGTTTGGGGAAAGAGCGAAATGAATCCAGAGGGTTTAGAGTTGAAAAACGACCAAGAGAATTCACCCAACATAAGGCTCTACAAGTTTTCCTCTAGGCGCCGTGCCAATCGGTGTGCCCCAAGCCATGCTCAGTAGTCAGGATCTAGTGCCCTGTGCCACTCAGATCACTAGGGTTGTCAGGCCTTCCACTTTTACTGACTTATTTCCGTTTAAGTTCCCCTGCAACGTACTAAGTTTTCTAATCGATATTTACACTCTAAGGTATGTCTAAATAACATGAAACCATCCATAACATGAGACATGAGTCTTATATCCATAATTCAATTCAAGGAAAGTAAAGAGTCAAGTCAAGAGAAGTTCATAGAGTTTTGCAAAATTCTTTCACAAATGTTTTAAATTTGCTTTAAGACTTGATTTTTGAGTTGAGTAAAGAGCAAAGAGTGAAGTTAATTTCATTAAAGGATATATGGGAACTAAGCTATCACAAATAGCAAATGTTTTAAGATAAGAGGAAACACTAATTCCCAAATGAGTTCTCATGAGTAGTTTTGAGTTACATCTCTTTTAAGCGATAATCTTTTTGAGTAATTACCTCAAATCAAAGAAAGAGTTTTGTTTTAAAACATATGAGCTCAGTCTATTTTGAGAGTAGTATTGAGAACCAATATGGAGACGAGTTCATAATAACTCAAGTCTCCATTAATCATGTAGCCATCGTGGGTAGAAAGTGTCATACTTTTTAGATGACACTTAGTGTTTTTTAGCATAGACTAGTGGATCCACTTAGTTAAGGCGTTCTATATCCTGGTAAGTTATATGATAGTTTTGGAAGCATGGGTGGGAGGTTGCATAACCATATTAGCTCTAGTGATGGTTGTCGGTAAGAGAAACTCCCATAGAATTATGTTACTTTAATTTATGAGTAGATCGAGTTGTTACTACTGTTTAAATGCCTTATATAAGCTGCACCTTATTGTTGTATTATCTTGCATTTGAGTTAAGTATCCATGAGTTGAGTGAAACTTCTTTATAAATTCAGTTCAAGTTTATATCGTGTTTAGTTTCCCCCTTAAATGCTTGTCCATTCAATGTACATATGCCTTTTAGCCTGCATCATAAAATAATACAGTTAACATATATCGAGCCGACATCTGTCTCAGTTATTAGAGGCTTTATAGACAATTGGTAGTTCGTTTGATTGTCATTATCTTGTTAATGGCTTTACGTTGAATTTTGAGTTGCCACTATGGTTAAGTCGAGTGTCATTTAATACATTCTAAGTTATATATTGAGCAATTTAGTTTACATTTTAAGCCAATCTTATTTGATACATTCTAAGTTATGAGTTAGTCTTCCGCTAATAGTTGACCCAATCCAAGGGTTCGTATGTGGGTTGTAATGGTTCTGGAGTACCTGCCACGTCCATGGTGTATGCTCGGAACATGACAAACTTTGTATCAGAGCCCTGGGTTCAAGTGTCTCAAGGAGTCTATGAAGACGTGTCTATAGAGTCCTAGTTATTGGTTTGAAGTGCGTCACATCTATAATTATGAGGCTGCAACATTTTAGGATTTTTCTCCTTTTCATACTCATTTCGCGCCATTGGGTTTAAATCTAAACAAATTTCTTCCAAATCATGCTTCTGCATGTCTTTTAGATCATTCCTTCTCGAAGATCTATCCATTGTCACCTGGTTAGAAGGAACATTGAGGAACAAGGGTTAGTGAATGCACCAGAATTTCAACCTCAAGGATACGTCAGCAATGCTGAGTTCCGTGAGGCCATCAGGATGTTGAGCCAAGTTGTGACCAACCAAGCAGGAAACAAAGAGAGAATCGTCAGGTATGTGGCTGATACTTCTAGAATCCGTGAGTTTCTAAGGATAATCCTTCGAGTTTCACTGGTTCAAGCATCACTGAGGATCAGGAAAATTTTGTCGAAGAACTTGAGAAGGTATTAAATATCATGCATGTCACTAATGTTGAAAGAGTGGAACTAGATGCACACCAGTTGAAGGTTATCACTAGAATATGGTTTGACCAATGGAAGAAGTCAAGAGATCAGGGTGCACCAATTTGAGTTGGTTTATGTTTGACGAAGCTTTCTTAGGGCGTTACTTTCACCGGGAGCTGAGAGAATCAAAGGTACGATAATTCCTTAACCTTAAGAAGGAATCTATGAGCATTTATGAATATAGCCTTAAGTTCAACTAGTTTCCCCGTGATGCTTCAAAGATGGTTGCGAATGTGAAGAGTAAGATAAGTTTGTTGATTGTTGGTTCGTCTCGTTTGTCAAAGTAAGGAATGTTAGACAACTATGGTTATACGTGATATGGATATAGCGAGGATGATGATTCATGTGCAGAAGGTTTAAGTGGATAAGTTGAGGGACAGATAAGAATTGAGAAATAAGAAAGCTAAGAAAGGGAACAAATCCAGGCAACAAATGAGAAATACGAACCAATCTTCTTTCCAACAGAAACATAAGAGACCTGCTCCATCATCTGCTAGTGTACCTGCACCAAGGAACAAAGGTTAGTACAATATCCAGAACTCCCAGAATTTCAGACCTAAACATGCAGAGTCTCAAGTAGTGTGGAAAGAGGTAACTTGGCTCCTACATGTCCTAAGTGTGGAAGAAATCACCCTGAGGCGTGTTGTTATGACTCCACGGGTTTTTTCAAGTGTGGCCAAGAGGGTTACTTCAAGAAACCGTGTCCAAAGAAGAGGAAAAGTAGTAGGAATAGGGGCAATAGAGTTCTTCAGTTGCTCACCAGACATGGCTGCACCTAGAGGAGCTATAGAAGGAACTAGGAGCAAACCGCCTTTATGATAGCAGTAGTCGCCAAAGGCAAGATGATTCTGCAGATGTTGTCACTGCTATGATCAAAGTCTTTACTTTTGATGTTTATGCTTTACTAGATCCAAGAGTGAGTTTATCTTTTGTAACCCCCCTCCCCTCTTGTGTTTACATTCTTGCTTATTGCAATAATAATCTGTTCAATTTCTGTTCCATTTCAACTAAAAATAGCAGGTTCCATATCCTAGCGGATAAAAGATAGATCAGCAACACATATTTAAGAAATTTAAAGACAGCTACTTTTACATACTAAATTTTACATAAAAGAGTTAAGACTTTAGATATACCTTCAAAGACTATCAGCCTTTTCATCCTTAATTTTCAAGAAGCTATAGAGATTTACAATTGTGTGCCAGGTATAATGATGAAATATATGCTTCTGGTATAATAGAATGTGGTAATTTTTACAAGGAATTTTCATCTCGCAATTATCTATTTGTGAAGCGTTGCCCAATGTCTGTTACTTGTTTGGCAAAATGCATGAATGAGCTCTTTAATTTATAGCCTATTTCATATTTGCTTTCATTGTTAGTGTCCAGTTCAGATACAATATCTAGAATTTAAGTTTGAAGAGCTTTAACCTTTGAAATTTAGTAGCTTTGAACCATTTGATTATAAGAATTAAGGGGTTAAGACCTACTATTGTTACAAATTAACATATAAAGTTATCTTTATGTAATAATCCATTACAATTTCCAGAACGTATGATGTTTGAATTATGGTTCTGCTACTATATATGTAATAATGTATTATATTTTAATGTTTTGTGATATTTGAACGGGCATCAAGGACCATTTCTTAAAATAGCCATCGTGAATTTTATGGCTCAGAACGTCTACAAAAACCTTCAAATCTTGCAAGTTTAGCTTAAAAGAAGCAATGGAACTAAGAAAGGGTCCATGGGAAGAATACTCATTGTTTAAATGACCTATATAGGTTTCTTCAAATAATAATATGCCTAAAGTATGATGTAACCGTGGAAGCCAACAAGTTAAGGTATGAGATTACATATATAGTTTGATGTTTATCGATTTATCACCTTATATCTTTTCTTCCACTCTTGACTACTACAAATGCAAATCTTTGCTTTACTGCAACAAAGGAACAATAAAAAATGAAAAGCTAATCCAAATGTAACATACTAAATATGCCCAAAGAACATGTACGGCTTCATTGTTAGAAGTTCGAAACTTATTACTCCCTCCGTTTAAAAAAGAATGACCCTATTTCCTTGTTAGTCTGTTTAAAAAAGAATGACCTTTTCCTTTTTTGGCAACACTTTAACCTTAACTTTCCACGTGGCATGTTTAAGACCACAAGATTGAAGGGCATTTTGGTACATTTGACATAACTGTAATATAGAACCACAAGAATAAAAAGTCTTCTTTCTTTTCTTTAACTCCATGTTATGTCAAACTAGATCATTCTTTTCAAAACGGGGGGAGTAATTCTTTTTCATATGTCAAGTTCAATTGGCAAATAAAACATATTAATTAACAAATAAAAATTTAGTGACGTAGTCACCAGGTTCATGACTGGTGAGTTCCATGAAGTTAATGATATACAAGGAGAACATCTTCTCAAATTATAAAAATGTAATGTAAAATTTAGTTGAATGGTTTTATTGATACAAATTTCTAGGTTAAATGACTTAAATTAATAAATAAATTTAATGACTTTATTAAATAAATTCTTAAAGTTGAGGGACTGATTTAGGATATTAACTCCAAAATAGAGATGCATCGTTTAACATACTCTACTTGTATCCTTTTCATACGCAATGAACCTTCAGGCAATCAAATGTATAACAAAAAACTCACATTTTATAAAGATTTCCGTAAAATTGTATTTTAATTAAAATTCCTAATATAATATTTATAGAAAAGGGTAAAAAAAAAACCTCTAAATTATGCAAATAGATCATTATCCTTCATTACATTTTGGGATAAAAGCTACCCTCATTGTTATCTCAAGAGACCACAAATACCCTCAAGAGTTAACTACCTAAATTTCTAGTGATGTGGCAAGTCACATAAGACTATTCCCTCCACCTAAGCGTTGCCAACTAGGATTCACTACAAAAAACATGACCTTTAGAGGCGATAAAACACCAAATCCTGAAATATTGACACTAAAAGTTATGAGTGATTTTTAGTGGTGACTAAGGTTGCAACGACATTCGCTAGTAAAACCTCTTTTTTCAACAACTAAAAATATGATAATTGATTTTTGGTTGCAACATAATTTTCTAAAATAAAGAACTTGTTACGAAATCATCAAAATTAGTTCATGAATCAAATCTCCTATTACATAATGCATTATTGTACATTTTATACATTTGCATATGACATAAGAATAAAATATACAATGTCTTCAAACTCCTCCTTAATCGATATCGATATCATTTTATTTTTAAAAAAATAATGAAGAAAAAAATGCAAATTCAGCATTTGATGTTAAAAAACCGTTGGTGACGATATTTTGGGCTTTGTGGCGACTATTATTGCCGCTAATGGACTAGTTTTCTTTTAGTGAATCCTAGTTGACAATGCTCGCATTGTCAGTAATAATTTAGAGTATTAACTTTTGAGGGTATGTGTAATCTCTTAGGATAACAACGGGGACATTTTTTATCGCAAAATGTAACGAAGAATATACGTGGTCTGTTCCACATAGTTCATGAGAAATTTTGACCATTTTCTGTAAAATTTAAAACCTCCAATGTATCTCTTAAAAATCCTCATAAGATCTACGGAATACAATGAAAAAGAAGCAAATTTTACCAATCACAATGTCCAAACTTTGATGAAAATAAAATTTCAAAAGAAACAGAGTTAATGTATTGATCTTGAGTTTTACCTTTTGTATTTTTTTTAGCCATCGCTCTTACTCTGTATTACATGCTAACAACAGGCAAAAACCTTTCGAAGGGCACCAGTAAACATCTAAGCTACTTTTTCAAGAAAATGAAAAATTTGAAGATAAATGTTGCGGTGGCAAAAATTAAAAAAAGAGAAGGAGAGAGGGATCGTAGAAAAACTTACAATTTCTTTTACGTTAATGAGACACATTTCATTAATTAATTTGAAGAGACTAAAATATTCTTACATAAAATATAAAAGGACACCCAGTAGACATGTTGATACCTATGTTTTTAACTCAAAATTCTTTAATAATAGAAAAGAAAAAGGCAATGATGGATGAAAATTGAAATGGAAAAATGTTCCATTAATAATATAAGCAAATAGCTAAGTTGTCAATAGATCAAAATATATTATGGTACATACAGTCAATTAATATTTTGATCAACAACACTACTCATTCTAATAGGTCCACAAAATGAAGCTTTTGAGCCCATATTTCACAATATAAGATAAACTTTGACATTTAAGAGGAACAATTAATTTTACTGATAATTG
>NC_028639.1:58050507-58063614 GCF_001406875.1 Solanum pennellii
TGCCAACATAAATTCTAGTACTATATATAGACACACAAAATAGACCTAGTTCAGTACACAAAATTATCATGGAGGCGCCTCTAGAAGCTGTTAGGGATAGAAAGACAGGTGATTTGTTGTTCTACAAAAAATCTCCTCCGCCTTTCAAGATCGATCCTCTTCGAATTGGTTCACAAGAAAATAATTTTGTTGATTTGGTTCCATTAAAGAATGAGCCAGTGACCGCTTATAATTTCAAAGATGCAGCGGCTGCTCAACAAGTGTTGTTGAAT
This sequence comes from Solanum pennellii, assembly GCF_001406875.1. Lineage (NCBI taxonomy): Eukaryota > Viridiplantae > Streptophyta > Magnoliopsida > Solanales > Solanaceae > Solanum > Solanum pennellii. The sequence continues at coordinate 58,050,780 of NC_028639.1, forward strand.
TTCGGAGATGATTATGGATATGAAGAAAATCTTCGGCTTTTAGAGGAAAACTTTCCATCTGCCAATCATCAAATCAATGAACGATCTAAGAGATTGGGCGAACTGGCAATTACAACTGCCACACCAGAAATTCTTAAAAATATAAGAGGTTTAAGTAAAGATGTCTACAAGTTGTCTTCCACTGAAGACATGCTTAATCAGTTTGAGGAAAAAAAACTTTATTGATTTGACCGAAATAGCCAGGTTCTACAATTGATTGATTTTAGTGTAATTTACTTTAATATTTTTATATGAATATATATGTTTCTTATATAGTTAGATCTCGACTTGTTTGCATTTACATTTGCATTTTTATATGCACCGTTGTTTGTGTACTGAAATTGCACTCTTTTTTTGAGTACAGGGCATCTTCAGGCGGTTGTTCAGAGACCTCAGCTAGGAGATCACTGACTTGTCGAGTTTAAGGGTGAGCCAGTTCTTTTTGGCTACCATGGATTCATCTAGGATTTTAGCCTATTTCCTTCTACTTAGACCTTTCAAACTCTTACTTTATGTTTAGTTCGTTTTGGGGTTGCATCCCCTTATCTTAGAATGTTTACTTCAATGTTTTGATACAATGACTTTAGGGTCCTTGGAGTTGAATTTCCGCTTGTTTATGTTTATGTTCGATAACTTACTGAGTTTATGGGAACTCGACTTTCTCTAAATGCTTGTCTTTTGATTAGCATTGTTTAGTTGGGCTGTAATAATTGTCCTCCCATTAGAGGATTAGTCTGGGTGCCAATCATGGCGGTTTGACTCGTAAGACTCTTACCATCCTAGGTCTACTAATTATGACCCATACACCTTATTTTTAGCCATCCTACCACATTTTGCTGCCACCATTAAACATTAAACCATATTTTCACTGTAAGGTTTTTCCAAATCTACCCTTTATGTCAAATAAGATTTTCCAAGCCTACCTTGTATACCAAACGCCACGCATACCTTATTCTTAAGTTACAAACCACTTTAACCCACACAAACATACACATACACAGATATATATAGTCCCAATAAATAAACTAAACACAAGATTGTCGGTTGCCAACCTGATCTACAAACCATATTAGACATGTCTAAATTGTCACCATAACTAACATCTAATTTCAAATCACCTTTAAAGAAACCGGACCACTAAGGTTCCTCGGGATATCTACGATAATATTTAACATTCCAAATCGGTTTACACTTGAACCATCCCTTAATTAAACACAACTCAGCCATCCATGGATAACAAGGATAGATACATCACAATAAAATAATTTGGTTCACTCATGGAATAAACAAATAAATAGCTAATGTGCAAATTGTGCTACCCCAGTAAACCGACAATAGAACATATACTAGGTGTGGTATCTAAGGCAACCATAAATATTTCATAGAAAATATGTACTCGAGTCAACTGATAATATTTATGAGGCATGATGCATGATCTAATAAAGAGATATCTTATATTAGGCATGGTGTCTGATCGAACCGATGAATCACATATATCACACAATTACAATGATTGCAGTTACACTCGTAAACCACGAGCAATTAAGACAAATTCATATGTGAGATTAACAATAAAATATCATTCACATTTATTGTCACGACTGAAATCTAGACCCTAGTCGAGACCGGCGTCGTTGACCTCTCAGAGGTCGCAAACAAGCCTACTTACGTCATTCTTACTTTACATAGGTTAATTTTAGCGGAAAATTTGAAAATTTTGATTTTTTAATCATACTTGATAAACATTCTTAATATTTCGTAATCGTTCATCATCAACCATCTAACATTTAAGAGATAAGCAACTGAAAGAAATAATTCATTAAGTATTAATTGTATATCAGCCAAAACAGCACCTATACAAAGTCTGAACCAAAACAGGAAAGAAACACTAGTGGGACATTCTCCACTAGCTCAACTCTAAAACTACGCTAGAATGTAAAACAGTAGCATCCTCGAAAGCATGAGGACCTACCAAACTCCGGATGAATGCTGACGTCCGGATAGCTGCAACAACGAACCTGTAGCTCTACCGTCCGCCTGTGCCTGCACCTAAAAGTTTGTATGGAATCAGTGCACACTTGTACTAAGTATGGGTATATGCAAGCACACATCAGGGACATGCATGAGAAAGAATAGCTCTTTTCTAACGACATGATTTTTGGAAGTCAAGTCAGTGGACTTGCCAATTTGAGATGGGGAAAGTTATGCCATGAGAGTGACATGCGTCATTATCATTATCGTACTACACACAACACATAACATCTTCATATAGCACATAACATATAACACATAGTTTCTTTCATATTATTCATTCATATGCCACAAGACCTTGTTATCATGGACTTGACCTTAAGACTTCCCAAAATGATGGCTCAACATATGGGACCTCAACTAGGGAGCCTTCTTTAGCAAACACAGAATCTGCTTCATTCATTCATACTTACCTCGTTTCAGTTTATTCATAGGCCAGTGTGAACACCAGCTATACCTAGGATGTAGTTTAAGACTTTCATCGGGTTTGCTGTGCAATGATTAGGAATAACCTAATGTCATTACCTGAATCTAGCTCACCTCTTGATTATCCTATCCTAACACCTTCAGTATCATTCATTTCTTTATATGATTCATTTGAGGCTGGCCTCATTCATTCATTGGGAACTTTAACTTTAACCGACATAGATCATGTGAGCATCATGAAATCCAGTGTCTCCCCCACACCGAAAAGAGGTGGAATCACCGGCCAAAGTGACTCAATAACATGCTAGCGTATATGGGAACTTAACCCCGCCAGATCCCTATAGTGGCAATACAGGTTCAAAGACTAGGAGATGTATGGAGACCCATACCCGGCAAGCCGGACAGTCTCATCTCATGAGAGTTACGTGAACCTCCGCCCTTCCCGAAAGAAGGCATCACCGCTCATAGCTAGCCTATCAGTGCTCAGTATAAAGTTCCATTACATTCAACTCATATATCATGGAAGCTGGCTTCTAGTATGAGGACGTCATAGCTCAATAGATAATTTCTCATCTCATCATTAGTATTAAGTATTTTAAACTCAATATTTTCATTAGAGTGTTCATAGAGACTGGTCTCTTCATTATCTTACACTCTCCTTGGTGAGTACGTATTGGTAACATTTACTTAGGCTCATTTGAGATTGTTCTTATCATATACATTAGCCTCACATCATGATTGTCACCACATTCTTCATTATTAACACCTTTATTTTTCATAGTTACTCACCTCTTATTACGTGAATATTCATTTCTTCATTTCATTACGTATATCTTAGGTTCACTTATTTTTGAACGTATGTTAAACTTATGTGTCTATACATACAAGCCATGGGGCTTCATTTATAGTTCGTTAAGTGATTCTTATTTTCCTAAGATTATGTATTAAAAGACTTATGTATCTTGTATATATACCAAGATCTTGATTTTTGATCTAAGTAGATGGCATTATTCTTGAATTTTTTACTCACGTATGACTTATGTATCAATACGGAGGTTTGGGCACGGGAACCCAAATCTTGCATTATTTGGATATCATTGATATTTTTCATTGATTTTATTTCTAATATTCATAACTTTAGAACTCTAAATTAAATCTCAACATTTTCATGACATAATAAATTTTCTATTTTAATTAGAATTCTAAATTAAATTTCAATCATTAACATGAAAGAATAATTTTCTATTTTAATTAGAATTCTAATTTAAATCTGAATATTTACATGAAAGGATTAATTTTCCACTTCTAATTTAAATCTCAATATTTACATGAAAGAATTAATTTTCCACTTTAATTAGAATTTTAATTTAAATCCCTTTTTTTTGAATTAAATTCGCTTGAATAGGGAGGTTGTGGGTTCGAACCCCCACAGCCCCCCCTTATTTTTCAGTTAATTTCGCTGAGGAAGAGGCTGTGAAGTGGTGGGTTCGAACTGTTAGGTTTTATTTGTCCTGATTTCTTACCATGAATAGGTATTCCTTTTAGGAAAAGGTTTTGGATTGACTAATCCTTTTTCTAGTAGGAAAAGGTTTAGGACTCTATAAATAGAGGAATGTTCCTTCTAATTTAATCAGCATTCACAATGTAGTCTTAAGAGTTTTGAGAGTTTTGGTTGGGGGGAGAATTTATGGGTCACAAGCTTGATATGCTATCACTTGTGTGAACCTCCCATGTATTCCGAGTGATTTGGTTGAGGTTGTTTCCCTCTGTATTTTGTACTCTCATATTTATAGTGGATTTCTCATCTCCTTTGTGGACGTAGCTCGATTGACCGAACCATGTTATATCTTTGTGTCTTTTGGTATATTTCTCGTTGTCTTCTTACTCGTGATCTTTCAAGGTTTGCTTTGCTAGCTTCCGCATTTACACCTGCTTATTTTCGGTCCTAACAAGTGGTATCAGAGCCAGATTCAATGATGGAGTCAAGTTTAGTGGTTCGATAATTGATGATTGAACCAGGTTAGAAGGAGGTGTTCATCTTGATGGGTGTAGTTGTAGTTGCAACCTTTTTGACAGTAATGAAGATTTTGTTGGAAAAATTGTTTCAGAGAGGTTCTCTGTGTTGAGACATAAATTTTGGAAAGAAGATTATGGAGAGGAGAAGCAAGTTGTTGAAGATTAAGTGAAGAAGGTGGACAAATTTATTTTGTCAGAAATTCAGGCCAAGGGGGAGATTTGTTAGGTTTTATTTGTCCTGATTTCTTACCATAAATAGGTATTCCTTTTAGGAAAAGGTTTTGGATTGACTAATCATTTTTCTAGTAGGAAAAGGTTTAGGACTCTATAAACAGAGGATTGTTCCTTCTAACTTAATCAGCATTCACAATGTAGTCTTAAGGGCTTTGAGAGTTTTGGTTAGGGGGAGAATTTATGGGTCACAAGCTTGATATGTTATCACTTGTGTGAACCTCCCATGTATTCCGAGTGATTTGGTTGAGGTTGTTTCCCTCTGTATTTTGTACTCTCATATTTATAGTGGATTGCTCATCTCCTTTGTGGACGTAGGTCGATTGATCGAACCACGTTATATCTTTGTGTCTTTTGGTATATTTCTCGTTGTCTTCTTACTCGTGATCTTTCAAGGTTTGCTTTGCTAGCTTCCGCATTTAACCTGCTTATTTTCGGTCCTAACACGAACCCCCACAGCCCCTCCTTCTTTAATTTATTTAAATGGGCAACTGCAGTGAGGTTGTGGGATCGAATCCCCACAGCCTCATTTTTTTTAAAATTTCGCCTACTGAGGTCGTGGGATCGATTCCCACGCCTCGCGTTTCTTTTTTTTTTCCGCGTGTAGCTGGGGGTCGCGAGTTCGATCCCCCCCAGCCCCCTTTTCTTTTCCTTTTCCTCGCACAAGACAGGGGCGAGGGTTCGATTCCCCCCCAGCCCCATTTTTTTTCTTTTTAGCGAAATTCGCTGGTCCCAGCCCCAGTTCGAATCGCCCTTAACACATTCTTTTTTTTCCAGCCATCTTAACCTGTGAGGTCTTGGGTTCGATTCCCATTGACCTCACATATTTAATATTCTTTTTAAAAACCCAGATTTCAACTTTTTCATAGAGTACTCAAATCTGGAAATTTCTTGTCATTATTCAACTCATTATTAGGCACATTGTTCATAAGTTTAATTGGGTAAAAGGTGGTTATTCAATTCACTATCCTTCATCATAATGAACATCACATTGTACACCCAATACACACATAAAATACACAATAAATACACAACTTATACACCCCCAAAACAGTGACTAAAACACTGCCCTATACATGCATATACATTAACTTTTCCGGTCATATTTTGATGATCATTATCGTGATTTTCCGCACATAAACACATTCGAATTTGATTTAAACACATCATTCATGCAAAAATCTAGCAGCATAGCATACCCATCCTACAAATTCGTTAGGGAGCTAAGGACAAGGATATACGAAGGGGGAACAACCTTAGTTACAAGAGTTTAAGAAACATTCGAAAGAAAGTACTCTTAAAGAAAGAATTCCATGAGAGAAACCCATACCTTTATTGATATTTAAACGAAGAATTTGTTACCCAAAACTCTCTCCAAAATCAGTGCAAGTTACCTCAACATCCACACCACTCAACGAACAACTTCTCTTCGCCTTAATGTTTTTGGTTGATTTGTTTTGTTTTTCTTAAAATTTCATGTGAGTTCTTCAAGCGTGAAGAACTGTTGATATTTGGCAGAATAACGTGAGAAAGATGGAGAACGTGAGAGAGAGAGTTAAGAAGCGTCAGAGAGAGAGAACTATTAGGATTAGGAGACTAATTCAAGACTTAGTCAAATAGAATTTAAATTAAATAATACAAACTCTGGTTTATTTTAGTTAATACGCGAAAGGACCATTATGCCCTTAATATTTAGATTTTTAATTAATAATTAAATCCCCTTAAGTACCTATTTATTCTTATTTTTTTTGAATCGTTACATTATCCCCCCCTTAGGAACATTTGTCCCCGAATGACACTACCATTTACACATCGTAACGCCAATCAGATCATAACTTAATCGCTATGTACAATCAGCCAATAGCAACAAAATACAAAGAGATAAGGAATTATAGCCTTACAAGTGGGAAATCTAGCCTCAAGAGTTGAAAAGATGGGGGTATCGGGATCTCATGTCGGCCTCAGCCTCCCACGTAGCACCCTCCACAAGATAATTTCTCCATAATACCTTCACTGTGGCAACTCCTTGTTCCTCAGCCGCTTGACCTGTCTATCTAAGATCTCAACGGGTACCTCTTCATAGGACAAGTCTTCACCAACCCCCAAACCTTCAACAGGTAGGATTGATGCTAGATCACCTAGCCACTTCTTCAACATAGAGACATGAAAGACTGGATGAACAGAAGATAGCTCCGCAGGCAATGCTAACTCATAGGCCACCTCACCGACACGCTGTAGGATCTCATACGGCCCCACATACCTCGGACTCAGCTTCCCTTTTCTACCAAATCTCATCACCCCTTTCATAGGCGATATCTTCAAGTAAACCTGGTCACCAACGTTAAATTGTAAGGGTCGCTTTCTATTGTCTGCACATGATTTCTGTCACCTGTAAGTAGTAGCCAACCTGTCCCTAATCATTCTAACTTTCTCCGAGGCCTCATGAATGATCTCTGGACCCAAAATGGATGACTCTCCAACCTCAAACCACCCAACTGGAGATCTACACCTCCTACCATACAATTCCTCAAACGGTGCCATCCTAATGCTGGAGTGATAGCTATTATTATACGAGAACTCTATTTAAGGTAGATGGTCATCCCAGTTACCTCTAAAGTCAATCACACACGCTCACAACATGTCCTCCAATGTCTGAATAGTGCGCTCTGCCTGCCCATCTGTTTGAGGATGAAAGGAGGTGCTAAGTTTCACCCGCGTGCCTAAGATTTTCTTGAAAGATCTCCAGAAATGCGAAGTAAATTGAGCTCCTCTATCTGAAATGATAGACAAAGGAATCCCATGCCATCTCACAATCTCATCAATGTAGAGTCTCGCGTAATCCTTGGCCATGTAAGTAGACTTCACAGGGATAAAGTGGGCAGACTTAGTCAATCTTTCCACATAACCCATATGGAGTCATGCTGCCTCCTAGTCCTCGGAAGACCAACCACGAAGTCCATATTAATGGCCTCGCATTTCCAAGTCGGAACCTCAATAATTTGAGTCAGACCACCAGGCTTAAGATGCTCTGCCTTAACCTGCTGACAATTAGGACACTTAGCCACATAGTCTGCAATATCCTTCTTCATGCCATCCCACCAATAAATCTGCTTAAGATCATGATACATTTTGGTGGAACCTGGATGTATGGAATATCTGGAACCATGGGCCTCTGTAACAATCCTGGTCCGTAAATCATCTACATCTGGTACACACAACAGGTTCTGGTATCTAAGTATGCCATCATCTCCCAAAGCAAAAGACTCGTTCATTATTAACAACACTGAGTCCTTCAGCTCCATCAACACAGGATCAAGATGCTGACCCTTTTTGACTTCCACTATCAGGGATGATTCAGAACTAGGGTGAACTGAAACACCTCCATTAGTAGAGTCAACCAACCGCACACCCAGTCTGGCCAGTCTGTGTATCTCTTTCACTAGCTCCCTCTTCTCATCCTCAACGTGGGCTGTACCCCCATGCTCATCCTGCTCAAAGCATCAGCCACAACATTAGCCTTACCTAGATGGTAGTGCATATTCATGTCATAATCCTTCAACAACTCCAACCATCTGCGTTAACGTAGATTCAACTCCCTCTTCGTGAACACGTACTGGAGACTCTTATGATCCATGAACACATCCACATGTACTCCATACAGATAATGCCTCAACAGCTTCAATGCAAACACCACAGCTGCCAACTCCAAGTCATGAGTGGGATAATTCTTTTCATGAACCTTGAGCTGTCTGGAAGCATAGGCTATCACCTTACCAGCCTGCATAAGAACACATCCCAAACCAACCCTAGATGCATCACAATAGACAGTGTAATTCTCGCCACTCTTAGGCAGAGTAAGCACCGGGGCTGAAGTGAGTCTGTCCTTGAGCTCCTGGAAACTATTCTCACAAGTGTCCGTCCATTCAAACTTGGATTTCTTCTTTGTCAAGGCTGTAAGTGGGGCAACAATAGAAGAAAAGCCCTCCACAAACCTGCGGTAGTAACCAGCCAATCCCAGGAAGCTACGGATATCGGTGGGAGTAAGAGGCTTTGGCCAGTTCTTAACAGCTTCAGTCTTTGTAGGGTCCGGTTCTACGCCTTGATCGGACACAACATGGCCCAGGAAGGTCACTGATCTCATCCAGAATTCACATTTGCTGAATTTGGCATACAACTGATGTTGTCTAAGTATCTGCAAGGTTAGTCTCAAATGCTGTTCATGCTCTTCCTTGGTCTTAGAGTAGATGAGAATGTCATCAATGAATACTATGACAAAAGAGTTAAGGTATTCACGGAAGACTCTGTTTATGAGATCCATAAATGCAGCAGGTACATTCTTGAGACCGAATGACATAACCAAGAACTCATAATGACCATATCGGGTACGAAAAGCTGTTTTTGGGAATTCCCCATCCCTAACCCTAAGCTGATGATACCCTGAACGAAGATCAATCTTAGAGAAGAAACTAGACCCTTGGAGCTGATCGAACAAATCATCAATTCTGGGAAGTGGATACTTATTCTTTATAGTGACTTTGTTGAGCTGCCGATAATCGATACACATTCTAAGGTTCCCATCTTTCTTCTTTACAAACAACACTGGAGCGCCCCAAGGGGATATGCTCGGCTGAATGAAACCCTTATCAGTGAGATCTTTTAACTGCAGCTTCAACTCTTTGAGTTCTGCTGGAGCCATTCTATAAGGAGGAATTGAGATTGGTTTAGTATCAGGTTCTAAGTCGATACCAAAGTCAATCTCTCGAAGGGGAGGGACTCCAGGCAAATCCTCAGGAAACACATCTAGGAATTCATTTACTACAAGCGCCGAGTATATGGAAGGAACGTCATGATCTAAATCATTAACACTCACAAGATGACATAGTAACCCCTTGGCCATCATTTTATTGGCCTTAAGATTTGAAATCAAGGGGTTAGGACGATTCGGATTATACCCCTCCCAGACTAACTCTTCTTCATTAGGGAAGCGAAACCTCACCACTCTACTACGACAGTCCAAGCAAGCATAATGGCTGTGAAGCCAGTCCATGCCAAGAATAATACCAAAATCATGCATGGGTAACTCAATCAAGTTTGCACACATAGTCTTGCCACTCACAACTATTGGGAAATCCTTGTATACCCTATCAGTTCTTACATTTTCTCCTAAAGGCGTACTAACCACTATAGGATCATGCAGAACTTCAGGTAGTATTTCAAAAGTAAGGGCAAGCGGAGGAGTCACAAAGGAAAGCGTAGACCCTGGATCAAGTAAAGCATAAACAGAAGTTGAGAATACTTGTAGCATACCTGTGACCACATCAGTGGACTTCTCCTGCTCCTCCCCGCCTTTCAGGGCATAGAATCTGTTCCTCTTGGGAGGATCGGCTGCTGTGCACTCTGTAGGGTAGGCCTAGGCTGAGCATTACCCCCAGCCTGACCTCTGTTATGGGGACAGTCTCTGACCATGTGTCCGCTCTTACCACAATCGAAGCAGGCATTAGTGCCCTGTCTACATTATCCACTGTGAGCTCGGCCACACTTAGTACAAGTCTTCTTTTGACGCTGCATCTCACCTCCATCGTCCCTCTTGGGTTCGGGTCTGCCTCCTCTAGGTGTTGTGTTTCTTTGAGGGTTAGAATTCCCAGAACTCTTTCGCCCCTTCTTGAATTTGGGCTGCTCACGGACGCCAAAATTGTTTCTATGGCCTCCATGGCTGGGACCTGCCTGATCTTGAGGCCTAGGCCTCTTATTATCACGTACACCTCTCCTCTTTCGGCTGTCCTCTACCTGTTGTACATGTACCATTAACCTAGAAAGGTCCATATTATCATGGAGCATCGCAGATCGACACTCCTCATCCAGGTCTCCATTGATTCCTGTGAGGAACCTACTCATCTCATCCCTGCTGTTTGAGACCAGGGAAGTAGCATACCTGGATAATTTCAATAAAGCTAAGTACTCTCCTCATTCTCGCTATTAAATATCAAGGGAAGTAACATACCTTGATAGCTTCACAAACATCAGAGAATACTCCCTTACCGTCATAGATCTTGTTTAAGGTTGATGAACTCCTCAACCTTGGCCTCCTTCATCTCTCTGGGGAAGAACCTTTTCAAAAATGCTGTCTTGAACAGCTTCCATGTGATTGGCACTCCCCCTAGGACACGGGTATCTCGCCTCATTTTGCACCAAGTCTGTGCAACATCCTTGAGCTGGTAGGAAGCCAGCTCAGCCTTCTCAATATATCAGTGGCCCCCATGGCCACCAGGATCCTATGCAACTCGTCTATAAATTCCTGAGGATCTTCTGAAGTCTTAGCCTCTGTGAATATAGGAGGATTCATCCTCGTGAAATCTCGCAGTCTGTCAGCCATGCTGCGAACCGGTGGGTTCTCCCTCTGAACATCCGGCCGGTTGACTTGGGCAGTCATACCCTGGGCCTGCATCGTGATGGCCTGTGCCATCTGGGCTAGAGATGCCCTCACCTCCGCATCAGTCAACCCAGCTGGGTTAACTAGCATGGCCACTCCTTCAGCTGGAGCCTGGGGTGGGTTCTGATTACCCCTAGCTACTGCTGCTCCCGTCCTCAGACCCTTAGTTCTCTAATTGTTCATTCTCTGAAACAACAAGGATTGATGTCAGAGACGTTCATAACACCAAGAATTCAGACATCAGGAAAAGCACAATAAGATCAGAATAAGGGAAGTTTTTTTCTACGCATCATGCAGTCTCTAATCCAGGATAGTGGTGCACTTCACTACCATGACTTAGAAACTACTCAATGTGGTTGATGTGAACTCATTATTCTAGGAATTTAACCTAGCTCTCTGATACAAACTTTGTCACGACTGGAATCTAGACCCCAGACGAGACCGGCGTCGTTGACCTCTCAGAGGTCGCAAACAAGCCTACTTACGTCATTCTTACTTTACATAGGTTAATTTTAGCGGAAAATTTGAAATTTTTGATTCTTTAATCATACTTGCTAAACATTCTTAATATTTCGTAATCATTCATCATCAACCATCTAAGATTTAAGAGATAAGCAACTGAAAGAAATAATTCATTAAGTATTAATTGTATATCGGCCAAAATAGCACCTATACAAAGTTTGAACCAAAACAGGAAAGAAACACTAGTGGAACATGCTCCACTAGCGCAACTCTAAAACTACGCTAGAATGTAAAACAGTAGCATCCTCGAAAGCATGAGGACCTACAAAACTCCGGATGAATGCTGACGTCCGGATAGCTGCAACAACGAACCTGTAACTCTACCGTCCACCTGTGCCTGCACCTAAAAGTATATGTTTGTATGGAATTAGTACACACTTGTACTAAGTATGGGTATATGCAATCACACATCAGGGACATGCATGAGAAAGAATAGCTCTTTCCTAACGACATGATTTTTGGAAGTCAAGTCAGTGGACTTGCCAATTCGAGATGGGGAAAGTTATGCCATGAGAGTGACATGCATCATTATCATTATCGTACTACACACAACACATAGCATCTTCATATAGCACATAACATATAACACATAGTTTCTTTCATAATATTCATTCATATGCCACGAGACCTTGTTATCATGGACTTGACCTTAAGACTTCCCAAAATGAGGGCTCAACAGATGGGACCTCTGATACGCTCAAACTTACTTCTCAAATGAGAAGTAAAGCGGTCGCGTCAAGTAAATAACCCAACTATTGAGGTTGGGATCGTTCCCACGAGGAAAATAGTCTAGACTTAACTTCAACTTGTTTATTACTATTGTTCGGTTGATGACTTCCTTGGAAAGTAAAAAACATAAAAAGGGGGGTTTGTATTTCCTAATGAGTAAAAATAACTAGCAAAATTGAAAGAGACACTTAACGGTTTTGAAAGTTGGGTTTTAATCAGTTAATCAAAGTAACTAGGGTTTACGTGTTCCCCACAGGTTCATAACTTGATAATTATAACTATAACAATTCTTTCCTAGTATCTTGCATGCAAAGTGATAAGTTATGTATTTCTAAATCCTTGGTCCGGCATCTAGAAAATCTCACTCCGCACCTTGGTCCGGCTACGTGTGTTGCTTTCCTAACCCTTATC
>NC_028639.1:58074749-58090156 GCF_001406875.1 Solanum pennellii
CCGGCAAGCCGGACAGTCTCATCTCATGAGAGTTACGTGAACCTCCGCCCTTCCCGAAAGAAGGAATCACCGCTCATAGCTAGCCTATCGGTGCTCAGTATAAAGTTCCATTACATTCAACTCATACATCATGGAAGCTGGCTTCTAGTATGAGGACGTCATAGCTCAATAGATGATTTCTCATCTCATCATTAGTATTAAGTATTTTAAACTCAATATTTTCATTAGAGTGTTCATAGAGACTGGTCTCTTCATTATCTTACACTCTCCTGGTGAGTACGTATTGGTAACATTTACTTAGACTCATTTGAGATTGTTCTCATCATATACATTAGCCTCAGATCATGATTGTCACCACATTCTTCATTATTAACACCTTTATTTTTTATAGTTACTCACCTCTTATTACGTGAATATTCATTTCTTCATTTCATTACGTATATCTTAGGTTCACTTATTTTTGAACATATGTTAAACTTATGTGTCTATACATACAAGCCATGGAGCTTCATTTATAGTTCGTTAAGTGATTCTTATTTTCCTAAGATTATGTATTACAAGACTTATGTATCTTGTATATATACCAATATCTTGATTTTTGATCTAAGTAGATGGCATTATTCTTGAATATTTTACTCACGAATGACTTATGTATCAATACGGAGATTTGGGCACGGGAACCCAAATCTTGCATTATTTGGATATCATTTATATTTTTCATTGATTTTATTTCTAATATTCATAACTTTAGAACTCTAAATTAATCTCAACAATTTCATGACATAATAAATTTTCTATTCTAATTAGAATTCTAAATTAAATTTCAATCATTTACATGAAAGAATAATTTTATATTTTAATTAGAATTCTAATTTAAATCTCAATATTTACATGAAAGGATTAATTTTCCACTTCTAATTTAAATCTCAATATTTACATGAAAGAATTAATTTTCCACTTTAATTAGAATTTTAATTTAAATCCCTTTTTTTTTTAAATTAAATTCGCTTGAATAGGGAGGTTGTGGGTTCAAACCCCCATAGCACCCCCTTATTTTTCAGTTAATTTCACTGAGGAGGAGGCTGTGAGGTGGTGTGTTTGAACCCCCACAGCCCCTCCTTCTTTAATTTATTTAAATGGGCAACTGCAGTGAGGTTGTGGGATCGAATCCCCACAGCCTCATTTTTTTTAAATTTCGCCTACTGAGGTCGTGGGATCGATTCCCACGCCTCACGTTTCTTTTTTTTTCCGCGCGTAGCTGGGGGTCGCGAGTTCGATCCCCCCCAGCCCCCTTTTCTTTTCCTTTTCCTCGCACAAGACAGGGGCGAGGGTTCGATTCCCCCCAGCCCCATTTTTTTTTCTTTTTAGCGAAATTCGCTGGTCCCAGCCCCCAGTTCGAATCGCTCTTAACGCATTCTTTTTTTTTCAGCCATCTTAACCTGTGAGTTCTTGGGTTCAATTCCCATTGACCTCACATATTTAATATTCTTTTTAAAAACCCAGATTTCAACCTTTTCATAGAGTACTCAAATCTGGAAATTTCTTGTCATTATTCAACTCATTATTAGGCACATTGTTCATAAGTTTAATTGGGTAAACGGTGGTTATTCAATTCACTATCCTTCATCATAATGAACATCACATTGTACACCCAATACACACATAAAATACACAATAAATACACAACTTATACACCCCCAAAACAGTGACTAAACACTGCCCTATACATGCATATACATTAACTTTTCCGGTCATATTTTGATGATCATTATCGTGATTCCGCACATAAACACATTCGCATTTAATTTAAACACATCATTCATGAATAAATCTAGCAGCACAACATACCCATCCTACAAATTCGCTAGGGAGCTAAGGACAAGGACATACGAAGGGGGAACAACCTTAGTTACAAGAGTTTAAGAAACGTTCGAAAGAAAGTACTCTTGGAGAAAGAATTCCATGAGATAAACCCATACCTTTATTGATATTCAAACGAAGAATTTGCTACCCAAAACTCTCTCCAAAATTAGTAAAAGTTACCTCAACGTCCACACCACTCAACGAACAACTTCTCTCCGCCTTAATGTTTTTGGTTGATTTGTTTTTTTTTTCTTAAAATTTCATGTGAGTTCTTCAAGCGTGAAGAACTGTTGATATTTGGCAGAATAACGTGAGAAAGATGGAGAACGTGAGAGAGAGAGTTAAGAAGCGTGTGAGAGAGAGAACTATTAGGATTAGGAGACTAATTCAAGACTTAGTCAAATAGAATTTAAATTAAATTAATACAAAATCTGGTTTATTTTTGTTAATACGCGAAAGGACCATTATGCCCATAATATTTAGATTTTTAATTAATAATTAAATCCCCTTAAATACCTATTTATTCTTTTTTTTTTTGAATCGTTACATTTATTCCTCTAATTTATTTCGTGAACATGCATTATGTATGGCACACTTAATCCTTATGGAATACCTTCAATTCACCTCAAAAAGAATTTTAAAAGGTTTACAATTATGAACTAGTCAGCCATAGCTAGTCATAGGATAATACTTGCTTACACAGTACATTTCCGCCCTATTAATTAGCAATAATCAACACTCTTTAATCAACCAGACCCCGCATCAAAAGGCATAGGTATTAAATCTACCGTCAATCTACAAGAATATTATGAATTAAACACCGATTTAAGTTCTAACTACCTAGTAAACCCTAGACCAGATCATGAGTTGTTACTACATTTGTGAAATATACCCGAATTTACTTCTAAAACGTCTTACGAACTCCTTCATGCCTTAGGAACAAGAAAACAAACTCTACATAAACACTTCACCCAATTATTTTCTCGAATTTCCCTAGACCTCATCTTACTAAAATTTCGTCCGAGTCTAGCATAACCTGAAATTTTCAATTCTTCAACCCAGAAATTTTCTCACACTATTTCTTTACAAATAGTTCGTTTTTAACGATTGGAACGTTATATGTTATTCTTACAATTGAAGTTAATTTAGTGTTCAATGTCAAGATTTTTATCAGTCTTACCAAGTCTTTTTAGGTTGAAATCATTACATTTCTCCAAGTTCTGTTGCAGTAAATACTATGAGGTTTAAGTGACAATGACAATATTTTTGAACGTATATTAAGGTTGTAAGGGATAAGTTTCAGTCACTCATTTCGTGAGATGAGAAGTGATCTCATTTCGTGGTTTCTATGTCACGAAAATGGCATGGCAAAAAAGAACTTATTTTGAACAGGAAGAAGTGAGTTTTTTTTAATTATTCAGTGAACGAATGCGATACTACTGTTAAATTTGTTTCAAACTTGAATTAGATGTTGACGATTGGGTTTACTTGAAAATCTCACCCATAAATGGAGTGATGAGATTTGTAAATAAAACGAAGCATAGTCCTCAATATGTGGGTCCATATGACATTTTGAAGTGTATTGCAACATTTTTCTTAATGCTACTTTTGTTTGACAAGATAACCACTTTAAATTTACAAAAAAAGTCAAATATTTATCACACCCAATTTAACAATACATTTGTAACACTTCGCGATTTGAAAGAAATAGAATGAGAAAGAAGCCATATTTTTGAAAATAATCAAATTTGGAAAGTTTGACCAAGTTAAGTTATGTATGAGTTTTGGGTCAACTTCAAACGACTATAAATCCTAGCTTAGAATGACTTAGGTGTGCTAAAAGATACCATAGGAAACATCTTTGAATTATATTTTCAATGCCACCAAGTTTGCTCAATTTTTATTTCGCATATAGGATATGTGCATGCCCATCTAAAGTCAGGTTGTCTAGATAAGGAAAGTCAAAATCAGATTTTAAAAGGTATTATGATCATTTTCCTACACAATTATTTGATTTCATTTTTTAGTGATTTAATAAGGGTCTAAACTATTTTGACTCAATTTACGCTTCATAAAATAAAGTTAGAGTTTTGAGAGGAGAGGAAAGAAAAGGAGAAGAAGTTAGGAAATTGTCGCGTTCTTGAAGAATTGCATGTGGATTTTGCCAAGCGTTAATCCCTAAGAAGTAAGTGAGATCACATAGCTTTGGGTTCGTTCACCCATGCACCAATCATGATTTATTTCAGCAAATTCATGCTCTTGAAAGTATAGAAGTTGGGTTCTTGATGGACTTTGTTGAAGTCTCTATTGGGTTCTTGATTGTTGAAGTTGTAGAGAAATTCTTGATCTGAGCTCATGAAAATGTTGTTTTGAGTTGATTCTAGCATATTTTGGTTATGTAGTCGAATATAATAGTTTGGGGGAAAGAAATAATTGAATCTAGAGGGTTTAGAGTTGAAAAACGACCAAAAGATTTCGTCAAATATCTGGGGAAAGGGGGTCAGACGTTGTGCCACTCTAAGCCCCACACATCATGCTCTGAAATTTGGCCTCTAGGACGCCGGGAACTCCGGTGATCCCCAAGCTATGCCATGTATTTCAGCCTGGCGCCCTGTGCCATTCAGAAAACTAGGGGTGCTAAGTCTTCCACTTTTGAACACTTCTTTCCGTTTGAGTTCCCTTGCATCATACCTAAGTTTTTAATCGATTTCTACCTTCTACGGTACATCTAAAAAAAGTGAGAACATCCATAACATTAGATCATGAGACTTTAATCCATAATAAAGTAAAGAGTCAAGGCTAGAGAAGTTCATAAAGTTTTCTAAAATTCTTTCACAAAAAATTTAAATTTGTTTAAGACTTGAATTTTGAGTTGAGTAAAGAGTACAACGGAAGTTCATTTCTGTAAAGGATATATAGGAGCTACGTTTTCCCAAAGAAAAAATGTTTTCACATTTAAATATAAGAGGAAACATCAATTTCCAAATGAGTTCTCACGAATAGTTTTGAGTTCCATATCTTGTAAAAGATAAGCTTTTTGAGTAATTACCTCAAATCACAAAAAGAGTTTTGTTTTTAAAAAATATGAGTTGAGTATATTTTGGGACTAATACTAGGCACAAAGACAAGTTCATAATAATTCAACTCTCCATAAACCATGTAGTCATTGTGGGTAAAAAGGGTCATCCTTTTGAGATGACACCTTGATGCTTTTTAGCATAGACTAGTGGATCCAGTCAGTTGGGGAATTCTATATCCCAACAAGTTATAGAACATTTCTGCAGCATGGCGAGACGTTTTATAATCACATTGGCTCATAGTGATGGTCGTCCGTCATAGAATCTCCCACATAATTATTTTACTTTATTAAAAAAGTAAATTGAGTTGTTATTACTATTTAAATGCTTTATAGAAATTGCACCTTTACTGTTGTTTTATCTTGCATTTGAGTTAAGTATCCATGAGTTGAGTAAATCTAAGGTAAGTGTTCTTTTCAGATTTATTTCATGCTTATGTCGTGTTTAGTTTTCCCCTCACATGCTTGTAAATTCAATCTACTGACGACTTTTAGTCTGCATCATTTTATGATACAGGTAGAGGAAATTAGGATCAGCATCCAGCGCCTCGTTGATCCATTCGATCATTTAGAGTTCGTTGGTGAGCCTCCTTGCTACCCGGAGGATCCGTTTTTATTATTTTTTTATAGAATTTTTGTTCATTAGGATGTCGTGGGTCTTTTTCCGACATCCATCTCAGCTATAAGAGGCTTCATAGACGGTTAGTTAGTCCATTTAACTGTCATTATCTTGTAATTGGATTATGTTGAATTTTGAGTTCCCACTTTGGCTAAGTCGAATCTTATTTAATACATTTTATGTTATCAACTTCAAACAATCATACCTCCTAGTTAAGGAAGATTTAGGTGTGCTGCAAGATACCGTAGAGAATATCTTTGAATTATATTTCCTACTCCGCTGAGTTTGCTCAATTGTGAGTCGTATGAGGGAGCTATGCCCATTGAAAGTCAGGCTGTCTAGATAAGAAAAGTCAAAATGAGATTTTAGAATTACAAATGATTTAGTTTCATTTTTAGTGATTCAAATAGGTTCTAAATTGTTTGATTCAATTATGCATCATAAAATAAACTTAGGGTTTTAAGAGAAAAGAAAAGAAGGGGAGAAGAAGCTAAAAAATTGTCGCATTCATGGAGAATCGCTTCTGGATTTTGCCAAAGGTTTATCCCTACAAGGTATGTCAGATTGTATAGTGTTGTTTCATTCACCCACGTGCCATTCTTGATTTATTTGAGCGAATTTATGTTCTTAAAAGTATAGAAATTGGGTTCTTGATGGACTCTTAAAAAGTTTCTATTGGTTCTTGATTGTTGAAGTTGTACTTGATCTAAGTTCATGAAATTAAATGTTGTTTTGAGTAGATTCTTTCATATTTTGGTTATGTTGTTGAATCTAAGTGTTTGGGGAAAGAGCAAATTGAATCCAGAGGTTTAGAGTTGAAAAACGACCAAGAGAATTCACCCAACATAAGGCTATAAAAGTTTTCCTCTGGGCGTCGTGCCAATCGGTGCGCCCCAAGCCATGCTCAGCAGTCAGGCTCTAGCGCCCTGTGCTACTCAGAGCACTAGGGTTGTCAGGCCTTCCACTTTTACCAACTTATTTCCGCCTAAGTTCCCCTGCAACGTACTAAGTTTTCGAATCGATTTTTACACTCTAAGGTATGTCTAAATAAAATGAAACCATCCATAACATGAGACATGAGTCTTATATCCATAATTCAATTCAAGGAAAGTAAAGAGTCAAGTCAAGAGAAGTTTATAGAGTTCTGAAAAATTCTTTCACAAACGTTTTAAATTTGCCTTAAGACTTGAGCTTTGAGTTGAGTAAAGAGTAAAGAGTGAAGTTAATTTCATTAAAGGATATATGGGAACTAAGCTATCCCAAATAGCAAATGTTTTAAGATAAGAGGAAACACTAATTCCCAAATGAGTTCTCATGAGTAGTTTTGAGTTACATCTCTTTTAAGAGATAAGCTTTTTGAGTAATTACCTAAAATCAAAGAAAGAGTTTTGTTTCAAAACATATGAGCTCGGTCTATTTTGGGAGTAGTATTGAGAACCAATATGGAGACGAGTTCATAATAACTCAAGTCTCCATTAATCATGTAGCCATCGTGGGTAGAAAGTGTCATACTTTTTAGATGACACTTAGTGTTTTTTTAGCATAGACTAGTGGATCCACTTAGTTAAGGCATTCTATATCCTAGTAAGTCATATGATAGTTCTGGCAGCATGGGTAAGAGGTTGCATAACCACATTAGCTTATAGTGATGGTTGTCGGTAAGAGAAACTACCATAAAATTATGTTACTTTAATTTATGAGTAAATTTGAGTTGTTATTACTGTTTAAATGCCTTATATAAGCTGCACCTTATTGTTGTTTTATCTTGCATTTGAGTTAAGTGTCCATGAGTTGAGTAAAACTTCTTTTCAAATTCAGTTCAAGTTTATGTCGTGTTTAGTTTTCCCCTTACATGCTTGTCCATTCAATGTACTGATGCCTTTTATCCTGCATCATAAAATCATACAGTTAATATATATTGAGCCGACATCTATCTCAGTTATTAGAGGCTTTATAGAAAACTAGTTAGTTCGTTTGATAGTCATTATCTTGTTAATGGCTTATGTTGAATTTTGAGTTGCCACTATGGCTAAGTCGAGTGTCATTTAATACATTCTAAGTTATATATTGAGCAATTCTGTTTATATTTTAAGTCGATGTTATTTGATACATTCTAAGTTATGAGTAAGTCTTCCGCTAAGTGTTGACCCAATCCAAGGGTTCGTATGGGGGTAGTAATGGTTCTTGAGTGCCAGCCACGTCCATGGTGTAGGCTTGGAACATGACAAACTTGGTATCAGATCCCTGACTTCAAGAGTCCCAGGGAGTCTATGAAGACGTGTCTATAGAGTCCTAGTTATTGGTTTGAAGCGCGTCACATCTATAATTATGAAGCTAACATTTTAGGATTTTTCTCCTTTCATACTCATTTCGTGCCATTGGGTTTATCTTTATACAGATTTCTTGATCGCGCTTGCGCGTATCTTTTAGATCATTACTTCTCTAAGAGCTATCCATTGTCACCTTGTTAGAAGGAACATTAAGGAACAAGGGTTAGTGAATGCACCAGAAGTGCAACCTTAAGGAGAGTTCATCAATGCTAAGCTCCGTGAGGCCATCAGGATGTTGAGCCAAGTTGTGACCAACCAAGCATGAAACAAAGAGAGAATCGTCAGGTAATGGCTGATGCTTCTAGAATCCGTGAGTTTCTAAGGATAATCCTTTGAGTTTCACTGGTTCAAACATCACTGAGGATCCGGAAAATTTTGTCGAAGAAGTTGAGAAGGTATTCAATATCATGCATGTCACTAATTCTGAAAGAGTTGAACTAGATGCACACCAGCTCAAGGTTATCGCTAGAATATGGTTTGACCAATGGAAGAAGTGAAGATCTGAGCGTGCACCAATTTTTAGTTGGTTTATGTTTGACGAAGCTTTCGTGGGGCGTTACTTTCCCTGGTAACTGAGAGAATCAAAGGTACGATAATTCCTTGACTTAAGAAGGAATCTATGAGCATTCAAGAATATAGCCTTAAGTTCAACTAGTTTTCCCGTGATGCTTCCAAGATGATTGCGAACATGAAGAGTAGGATCAGTTTGTTTATTGTTGGTTCGTCTCGTTTGTCGAGTAAGGAAGGTAAGACAACTATGGTTATAGGTGATATGGATATAGCGAGGTTGATGATTCATGTGCAGAAGGTTTAGGTAGATAAGTTGAGGGACAGATAAGAATTGAGAAATAAGAAAGCTAAAAAAGGGAATAAATCCAAGCAACAAATGAGAAATGCGAACCAATCTTCTTTCCAACAGAAACATAAGAGACCTGCTCCATCATCTGCTAGTGTACCTGCACCAAGGAACAAAGGTGAGTACAATAGCCAGAACTCCCAGAATTTCAAAACCTGAACATGCAGAGTCTCAAGGTAGTGTGGCATAAAAAGGTAACTTGGCTCCTACATGTTCTAAGTGTGGAAGAAATCACCCTGAAGTGTGTGCTATGACTCCACAGGTTTTTTCAAGTGTGGTCAAGAGGGTTACTTCAAGAAACAATGTCCAAAGAAGAGGAAAAGTAGTAGGAATAGGGGCAATAGAGTTCTTCAGTTGCTCACCAGACATGGCTGCACCTAGAGGAGCTATTGCAGGAACTAGGAGCAAACCGCCTTTATGATAGCAGTAGTCGCCAAAGGCAAGATGATTCAGCAGATGTTGTCACTGCTATGATCAAAGTCTTTACTTTTGATTTTTATGCTTTACTAGATCCAAGAGTGAGTTTATCTTTTGTAACCCCCCCCCCCTCTCGTGTTTGCATTCTTGCTTAGTGCAATAATAATCTGTTCAAATTCTGTTCCATTTCAACTAAAAACAGCAGGTTTCATATCCTACCGGATAGAAGATAGATCAACAACACATATTTGAGAAATTTAAAGACAGCTACTTTACATACTAAATTTGACATAAAAGAGTTAAGACTTTAGATATACCTTCAAATTATCCTCTAGACTACCAGCCTTTTCATCCTTAATTTTCAAGAAGCTATAGATATTTACAATTGTGTGCCACATATAATGATGAAATATATGCTTCTGGTATAATAGAATGTGGTAATTTTTACAAGGAATTTTCATCTCGCAATTATCTATTTGTGAAGCGTTGCCCAATGTCTGTTACTTGTTTGGCAAAATGCATGAATGAGCTCTTTAATTTATAGCCTATTTCATATTTGCTTTCATTGGTAGTGTCCAGTTTAGATACAATATCTAGAATTTAAGTCTTAAGAGTTTTAACCATTGAAATTTAGTAGCTTTGAACCATTAGATTATAAAAATTAAGGGGTTAGGACCTATTGTTACAAATTAACATATAAAGTTATCTGTATGTAATAATCAATTACAATTTCCAAAACGTATGATGTTTGAATTCTGGTTCTGCTACTATATATGTAATAATGTATTATATTTTAATGTTTTGTGATATTTGAACGGGAATCAAGGACAATTTCTTAAAATAGCCATCGTGAATTTTATGGCTCAGAACGTCTACAAACACCTTCACAATCTTGCAAGTTTAGCTTAAAAGAAGCAATGGAACTAAGAAAGGGTCCATGGGAAGAATACTCATTGTTGAAATGACCTATATAGGTTTCTTCAAATAATAATATGCCTAAAGTATGATGTAACCGTGGAAGCCAACAAGTTAAGGTATGATCTTACATATATAGTTTGATGTTTATTGATTTATCACCTTATATCTTTTCTTCCACTCTTAACTACTACAAATGCAAATCTTTGATTTACTGCAACAAAGGAACAATAAAAATGAAAAGCTAATCCAAATGTAACATACTAAATATGCCCAAAGAACATGTACGGCTTCATAGTTAGAAGTTCGAAACTTATTACTCCCTCCGTTTAAAAAAGAATGACCCTGTTTCCTTGTTAGTCTGTTTAAAAAAGAATGACCTTTTCCTGTAGAACCACAAGATTAAAAGGTCTTCTTTCTTTTCTAAAACTCCGTGTCAAGTCAAACTAGATCATTCTTTTTAAAAGGGGGGGGGGGAGTAATTCTTTTTCATATGTCAAGTTCAATTGGCAAATAAAACATATTAATTAACAAATAAAAATTTAGTGACGTAGTCACCAGGTTCATGACTGGTGAGTTCCATGAAGTTAATGATATACAAGGAGAACATCTTCTCAAATTATAAAAATGTAATGTAAAATTTAGTTGAATGGTTTTATTGATACAAATTTCTAGGTTAAATGACTTAAATTAATAAATAAATTTAATGACTTTATTAAATAAATTCTTAAAGTTGAGGGACTGATTTAGGATATTAACTCCAAAATAGAGATGCATCGTTTAACATACTCTACTTGTATCCTTTTCATACGCAATGAACCTTCAGGCAATCAAATGTATAAGAAAAAACTCACATTTTATAAAGATTTCCGTAAATTGTATTTTAATTAAAATTCCTAATATAATATTTATAGAAAAGGGTAAAAAAAAAACCTCTAAATTATGCAAATAGATCATTATCCTTCATTACATTTTGGGATAAAAGCTACCCTCATTGTTATCTCAAGAGACCACAAATACCCTCAAGAGTTAACTACCTAAATTTCTAGTGATGTGGCAAGTCACATAAGACTATTCCCTCCACCTAAGCGTTGCCAACTAGGATTCACTACAAAAAACATGACCTTTAGAGGCGATAAAACACCAAATCCTGAAATATTGACACTAAAAGTTATGAGTGATTTTTAGTGGCGACTAAGGTTGCAACGCCATTCGCTAGTAAAACCTCTTTTTTCAACAACAAAAAATATGATAATTGATTTTTTGTTGCAACATAATTTTCTAAAATAAAGAACTTGTTACGAAATCATCAAAATTAGTTCATGAATCAAATCTCCTATTACATAATGCATTATTGTACATTTTATACATTTGCATATGACATAAGAATAAAATATACAATGTCTTCAAACTCCTCCTTAATCGATATCGATATCATTTTATTTTTAAAAAAATAATGAAGAAAAAAATGCAAATTCAGCATTTGATGTTAAAAAACCGTTGGTGACGATATTTTGGGCTTTGTGGCGACTATTATTGCCGCTAATGGACTAGTTTTCTTTTAGTGAATCCTAGTTGACAATGCTCGCATTGTCAGTAATAATTTAGAGTATTAACTTTTGAGGGTATGTGTAGTCTCTTAGGATAACAACGGGGACATTTTTTATCGCAAAATGTAACGAAGAATATACGTGGTCTGTTCCACATAGTTCATGAGAAATTTTGACCATTTTCTGTAAAATTTAAAACCTCCAATGTATCTCTTAAAAATCCTCAAAAGATTTACGGAATATAATGAAAAAGAAGAAAATTTTACCAGTCACAATGTCCAAACTTTGATGAAAATAAATTTCAAAAGAAACAGAGTTTATGTATTGATCTTGAGTCTTACCTTTTTTTTTTTTTTTTAGCCATGGCTATTACTCTGTATTACATGCTAACAATAGGCAAAAACCTTTCGAAGGGCACCAGTAAACATCTAAGCTACTTTTTCAAGAAAATGAAAAATTTGAAGATAAATGTTGCAGTGGAAAAAAATAAAAAAAAAAAAAGAGAAGGAGAGAGGGATCGTAGAAAAACTTACAATTTCTTTTACGTTAATGAGACACATTTCATTAATGAATTCGAAGAGACTAAAATATTCTTACATAAAATATAAAAGGACACCCAGTAGACATGTTGATACCTATGTTTTAACTCATACTTCTTTAATAATAGAAAAGAAAAAGGCAATGATGGATGAAAGTTGAAATGGAAAAGTGTTCCATTAATAATATAAGCAAATGGCTAAGTTGTCAATAGATCAAAATATATTATGGTACATACAGTCAATTAATATTTTGATCAACAACACTACTCATTCTAATAGGTCAACAAAATGAAGCTTTTGAGCCCATATTTCACAATATAAGATAAACTTTGACATTTAAGAGGAACAATTAATTTTACTGATAATTGATATTCAGGAAAAAGTACTCTAGCACAAAGTACTGAACAAGATTAAGCTTAAATGGAAAAAAAAATACCCTCAAAAGGAATTTTATGAGCATTTGGTAACATGCTGACGAGAAGCTGATTAATCTCACTTATAAAATAAGAAGAAAAAAAAAATATATATATATATATATATTGTTCTTGTATCAGTCTTAAATACTAAAATTTTGTATTAACTCTATTTTGAAATTACAATAATATTTTGTAATAATGTTAAGGCAATAATCATTTAAGGAGAGAAATTCCTAGTAGGAATGTTCATCTAAAAAACATTATTATCCAAATAGAATCATATATTATTATAAGTTAGAAGAGTTTAATCAGAATGTTGATTTATCGTTTTATCCCTACAATATTACTTAAATATTTATTTATTAAAAATAATCGGTTTCTCTTTGTTGTGCCTCGTTCAAATACATCAGGTAAATATTTTTTTCTCCTCTTTATTTATCAAGAACCGCTCTATGTCCATATGTATGTCTTTATCTAGCTAATTTCGTTTCCTTCTCTTAATCATGTGTGATTTGATATTATTATTTCCTTAATGTTACTTGTCACAATGTTATCTTAATAATATTGTTGCAAATTGCCTATTGTTGCTTGGTGTATAACTGATTTATTCATCGTTGAATTGAAAGCACAAGTACGTTCCCTTGGGCTTTGTTTCTCCTGTTTTCTGTTTATTCCTTGGGAAGTTTGGAATTTGTAGTCAGCTATTTGAACTTTTGCTTATTTCGATTTGTTTTTTGTTTTTTTTTTCTAAATTGTTCAATTTTGCTTATTTTGTTATTTTTTGATCTATTTTTATTATATAAAAACATATTTATTTATTTCAATGGATTTTATCTGATAAATTACTTATTCGCTAGGTGGAAATATTTTACGAACTATTATTTTCTTTTTCCAACACACATTAATAATCATCCTCTAACGTTTTATTATAACATAGCAAAGTTTTATGTGAAATTGGCTTCAGTGGCATTTTGCCTGCTTGTAGCTTGGGTTGGTTATTCTTCCATCTGTCAGCCATTGTACTTGTGTAATAAAATATGCATTTGGATTGTCTTTCCTATGCTTTGTGGATTAATATGTAATGGTTCCGGTTTTACCCGATTCTTTATTAATGGATAGCAATAAAATAAAATAATATTATTTCGTTGAGAGTGAACACACATGCGGGATTTGAGATTAACATTGTTGTCAAAATGGTATATTTTTATGAGTTGAAAATAGTTTCGTGGGGATAATAGGACTCTTACAAACTTTAAATGTCTACTTGAAAAATAGGTATAAATTTAATGGGGCAATTATGTATTTTCTCCTTCTTCTACATCCTATCACACGCATTCATGACAATA
This sequence comes from Solanum pennellii, assembly GCF_001406875.1. Lineage (NCBI taxonomy): Eukaryota > Viridiplantae > Streptophyta > Magnoliopsida > Solanales > Solanaceae > Solanum > Solanum pennellii. Next base: position 58,088,677 of record NC_028639.1, read on the forward strand.
CTACTTTACAAATATCTCCCGATAGAGAACAAAACAATTTATGGCTCACACGTGCAGCATATGTGCCAATGACTAGAAGAAAAATAAGCAAACAGGGCAAAGAAGAACTTAAAATGCAGCAAGACAAGTCTTCACCCACCCAATTGTCATCCAGATTTAAGAAAATTATATCATGGGTGGATCTAGGGGTGGGAGGGTGTTCACCTGAATCCCCTCGATAAAATATTACCCAATATATATGGTAATTAATTTATTTTTACGCACATATGTAGATTTTCACTCCCCTAAATAAATAGAGTAGAGTTAGGTTCGATGGTTAAGGGTGTTTGAAATTCACCTTGAGATTTCAAGTATAAATTTTAGGCACTATATTTATTGTTCTCAAATCTCAATAAGGAAAATTTCAAATTAACCAATGACTTACACAAGGAAAAATGGGATTATTATGTCGATTCAATGGAACTTATCTTCTCTACTATCTCCAAAGTTCGTAAAAGTCCAACACATATGACAAAAATATTTTCCTCTAATTTTCAATGTATTTCTCTTTTTTTAAAATCTCATCATTCATCAATCTACAATTGGAACTATTCCAAATGTTTAGATGTAGATCTCAATCAATGAAAAAACAAAAATGATTTTCGAATTTTATAATTTCTAGCAATCTAAGCGATAATTACAATGCAATTTCAAAGCAACATTAAAAATTATTTTTAAAAAATTATTTCGCCTCCTAATCAAATATAAGCTATCATAAAACACGGAACGTGTTAATACCATATTTAGGATGCAGTTGTTTGAGCAATCTAGCAGATTGAGGAAGTTGTGATTGACAACTCCCATAAGCACCCCCCATTTTTCTTCTCGCTACACTTTAAAGAACAGTTCACAATAAAAAAAGAAAAAGAAAAAAAGAGGATACGAGTGAAGTATATAACATAGAGAAGACACGTATTTAAGTAGAAACCTTGAAGAAGAAAATCCTAACACTTGTACTCACTACAAGGATTTAGACTTGTAACAATAAAATTTGACGGAGAAACTTAGGCTTTATTATTCTATGTTTGGTGTGCATCATGTGTACATTTGTATGATAATACACCCGATAGTTATTTGACACGTAACTCAAATAAACATTCCAAATATTTTTTATTTGTGAGAACACTATATTTTAACTGTTATTTGAAGTTAAATTGAATTATATCAATTGTTAAATAAATAGTTATTTAGAAACTAAATATGAAAAGTATTAAAAGTTGTGATTCGTATTATGTTAAATGCTTAAAATAATACTGATCAAAATTTATAGTATTTGAATCACGAAAAGAAACATGTATCACTTGAATTTGGATAAATTGATTTTATACTCTTTTGGATCAAGAAGAAAATATTTATAGTACTGGTTCTCAAACACGTGTATTTCACGCTAAGTAATATATATATATATATATATATATATATATATATATATATATATATA
>NC_028639.1:58090374-58109596 GCF_001406875.1 Solanum pennellii
TATATATATATATATATATATAAAAACTAAAGGCTAACAACATAAAAGACACAACAATTTTAACGAATTAATCAACATCACCTGAAAGGTAAACTATAACGAAATGGTTCTTTGACATTGCTGCCTCAAATATGCAATCGTCTATAAGAATCTCTAGCTTTCAATTATATGATATAATTTGAATAGTAACACACTTATCGAAATTATTGTGCAAATTAATTGAAACTGGATCCTATACTTTTTTTAAAATGTTAGTTGTTTTTATAAAATTTATAGAGTACATGAAAAGTTTTCTAACAGATGAAAATTAAAAGAATTAACAATTTTAAATTAATGGGATAAGTGCATATAATTATATAGTAAAAGATAAATTACACTAATCACTTGACAGATTCATAGGCTTCACATTAATGTTTCACAATTTTAGGAAGTTTAAACGAAACCAGAATATTGGATAGAGGACCATTTTAAGAAGATGAAAAAGCTAACAATTCCAAGACATATTTTCACAAACAATAGTTTGAGTAAAAAGGAGAGAGGGGAGAGTGAAATGGGTGGTCCGATTAGATTTGAGGGTTCATATGTGAATGGTTCGGGTATTACCCGATTCTTAATTAATGGATAGCAATAAAATAAAATAATATTATTTCATTGAGAATGAACAAACATTCGAGATTTGAGTTTAACATTGTTGTCAAAATGTTATATTTATATTAATTGAAAATAGTTTCATGGGGATAATAGGACTCTCGCAAACTTTAAATGTTTACTTAAAAAATAGGTACAAATTTAATGGGGCAATTATGTATTTTGTCCTTCTACTAGATCAATAGCATTGCACGCATTCATGATAACACTACTTTACAAATGTCCCTTGATAGAGAACGAAACAACTTATGGCTCATACGTGCAACGCACGTGCCCATGAGTAGTATATATAAATGAAAAAATAATGATTTGTGTGCTTCAGACTAATCCAAGTAAGTAGAGTCAAGACTGATTCTTATTTCCAACAACCTTGAAGCTTGAACTTAAAATGGAAATAGATTTATTAACCTTTTTTTGCGCTAACACAAATTCTAGTAGTATATATAGACACACAAAATAGACCTAGTTCAATACACAAAATTATCATGGAGGCGCCTTTAAAAGCTATTAGGGATAGAATGACAAGTGATTTTTTGTTATACAAAAAACCTCCTCAGCCTTTTAAGATCGATCTTCTTCGAATTGGTTCGCAAAAAAAAAGTTTTGTTGATGTGGTTCCATCAAAGAATGAGCCAATGGCCGCTAATAATTTCAAAGATGCGGCGGCTGCCAACAAGTGTTGTTGAATTTCGGAGATAACTATGGATATATAGAAAAATAGGTATAAATTTAATGGGGCAATTATGCATTTTCTCCTTCTACTAGATCAATAGCATTTCACTCATTCATGATAACACAACTTTACAAATGTCCCTCGATAGAGAACGAAACAACTTATGGCTCACACGTGCAACGCACGTGTCCATGATTAGTATATATAAATGAAAAAGAATGATTAGTATGCTTTAGACTAATCCAAGTAAGTAGATTCAAGACTAGATTCTTGTTTTCAACTATTTTTAAGCTTGGACTTAAAATGGAAATAGATTTATTAGTCTTTTTTTGTGCTAACACAAATTCTAGTAGTATATATAGACACACAAAATAGATCTAGGTCAATACACAAAATTATCATGGAAGCGCCTTTAGAAGCTGTTAGGGATAGAAAGACAAGTGATTTGTTTTCTAAAAAGATCTCCCCATCCTTTTAAGATCTATCCTCTTCGAATTGGTTCACAAAAAAATAGTTTTGTTGATGTGGTTCCATCAAAGAATGAGCCGATGGCCGCTAATAATTTAAAAGATGCGGCGTCTGCTCAATAAGTGTCGTTGAATTTCGAAGATAACTATGAATATATAGAAAATTTTCGACGTTTAGAGGGGAATGTTCCATCTGCCAATCATTGAAACAATGAACGATCTAAGAGTGGGTGAACAGGAAACTTCAATCGCCACACCAAAAATCTTGAAGATATAAGAGGTTTAAGTAAAGATGTTTACAAGTTATATTCCACTAAAGACATGCTTAATCAGTTTGAGGAACAAAATCTTTTTTGATTTGACCGGAACAGCCAGGTTCTACAATTGGTTGATTTTAGTGTAAATTTACTTTAATATTTTAATATGAATATATATGTTTCTTATATAGTTACATCTCGACTTCTTTGCATTCACATGAGCATTGTTATATGCACCGTTGTATGTTTACTAAACTACTAATATTGCACTTGCTTTTTTTTTTAGTACAGGACATTTTCAAACGGTTGTTGAGAGACCTCAGCTAGGAGATCACTGATTTATAGAGTTAAAGGGTGAGCCTGTTTTTTCAAGTTACCATAGATTCATCTAGGATCTTAGTCTATTTCCTTCGGACTTAGACCTTTCAAATTCTTACTTTATGTTTAGTTGTTTTGGGTTGCATCCCCTTATCTTAGAATGTTTACTTTAATGTTTTGATACAATGACTTTAGGGTCCTAGGAGTTGAATCTCCGCTTATTTATGTTTGTGTTTGGTAATAAACTGAGTTTATAGGAACTCAACTTTCTCTAAATGCTTGTCTTTTTGTTAGTATTGTTTTGTTGGGTTGCAACAATTGTTCTCCCATCAAAGGATTAGTGTGGGTGTCAATCATGATAGTTTAAGTTGTGACACTTTTACCATCTTAGGTCTACTAATTATTACCCATACACCTCATTTTGCTGCCAATTCTACCATCAAAAATTCAACCCTATTTTCACTGTAAAGTTTTTCCAAACCTACCCTTTATGTCATCCTAAGATTTTCCAAGCCTACCTTGTATACCAAACGCCACATGTACCTTACTCTAAGGTTACAAACCACTTCAACACATACAAACACACACATATAGACAGATATATATGGTCCAAACAAATAAACTATGCACAAGACTGTCGGTCGCCAATATGATGTACAAACCATAATAGACATGTCTAAACAATCACCATAATTTAAATCTAATTTCAAATCAGCTTTAAAGTAATTGATAATATTTACGAGGTGTGGTATCTAATACAAACCATAAATATTTCATAGAAGATATGTACTCGATTCAATTGATAATATTTACGAGGCATCAGGCATGATCTAATCATGATATATCTTATATTTTCCATGATGTCTAATCGAGCCGATAAATCACACAATTACAATTACACTCGTAAACCACGAGCAATTAAGACAAATTCATGTGTTAGATTAACAATAAAATATCATTCACATTGATTCCTTTAATTTATTTCCTGAACATGCATTATGTACAGTACATTTAATCCTTATGGCATACCGTCAATTCACAACAATAAGAATTTTAAAAGGTTTACAATTATGAACTAGTCAGTCATAGCTAGTCATAGGATAATATTTGCTTACACAGTACATTTCCTCCCTGTTAATTAGCGTCAACAAATGTTTTATAAAGAAGTCAAGGTCTTGCCCCTCAAAATCCTCATAAACTCGAATTCCCTCCACCTTAGGATGAACCCAAGACATCCTCTAGGACCACAATTACTGCATCTAAGGCCAATAAATCAAAGGACTGAATCAGAGAGAATGAATTACTTAACTTTACAAAGGTTCCTGATGAAAAATGTCTGAAACTCTCCCCAAGTCGCCCTTGTTTTTCCCCAAAATGTTTTTGAATGATTATTGAGGGTTTTGGAGGTTTCTATGCATTTGCAACGATTAAAGCCTCTATAGTGGTCCAAATACCTTTATAGTGGACCAAAGCGGCCCATAGAGTAAATCAAATTTTGGTTATCGTAGCAACGTGTCTCCCACTATAACGGCTTTCACGAGACAAAACTCAAAAATATTCTTAAATTAGACTATTTCACAAAATCTTGATGTTCCTAACAAACCTCACGCCAAATTTGATATCAGGAGTTACATATACCCGAATTTACTTCTAAAAAGTCTTACGGACTCCTTCATGCCTTAGGGACTGGAAAAGAAACTCTACTTAAACACTTCAAAATTATTTTGTTGAATTTCTCTAGACCTCATCTTACTAAGACTTCGTCCGATTCTAGCATAACTTGAAATTTTCAGTTCTTCAACCCAGAAATTTTCTCACACGATTTCTTTTGCAAATAGTTTGTTCTTAACTATTGGAACGTTATATGATATTCTTACAATTGAAGTTAATTTAGTGTTCAATATCAAGATTTTTATCAGTCTTACCAAGTCTTGTTAGGTTGAAATCATTAAATTTCTCCAAGTTTTATTGCAGTAAACATTATGAGGTTTAAAATAAAGATGATGTACAATAGAAAATTGCAGAAATAATTTGAAAATATGTGACATTGCTAAGAAGTTTCTTTTTCATACATGTTGTGCTCCAATTACATGAAAAAATTATTTCTATTTTAGAAATATTAAGTGACCATGACACGATATTTTTGCATGTATATTAAGGTGGTAAGGGATAAGTTTTAAGTCACTCATTTCGTGAGATGAGAATTGCTCTCATTTTGTGGTTTCTATGTCACGATAATGGCATGGCAAAAGAGAACTTACTTTGAACAGAGAGAAGTGAATTTTTTTAATTATTCAATGAACGAACGCGATACTAAAGATAAATTTGTATCAAACTTGAATTTGATGTTGACGGTTGGTTTTACTTGAAAATCTCACCTTTGAAGGCGGTCATGAGGTTTGTAAATAATACGAAGCTTAGTTCCCAATATGACGTTCCATATCAGATTTTGATATGTATTCCAACATTTTTCTTGATGCTACTTTTGTTTAACAATATAAACGCTTCAAAGTTACAAAAAAGTTAAATATTGATAACACCCAACTAAACAATACATTTGTAACTCCTCATGATTTAAAAGAACTGGAATTAGAAAGAAGCCATATTTTTGGAAATAATTAAATTTGGAAAGTTTGACCAAGTTAAGTTAAGAATGAGTAATGGATTAACTTCAAACAATCATAAATCCTAGATCAGGATGATTTTAATGTGCTACAAGATACCGTAGGAATTATCTTTGAATTATATTTCCAACGCCGCGGAGTTTGCTTTGTTTCGAGTTCGTATAAGAGATATATGCCCATTTGTAGTCGAGTTATCTAGATAAGGAAAGTCAAAATCAGATTTTAGAAGGATATTATGCACTTTTCGCTCCGCAATTATTTAATTTCGGTTTTAGTTATTTAATTAGGGTCTAAACTGATTTTATTTAGTTTACACTTCATAAAATAAAGTTAGGGTTTTGAGAGAAGAGAAAAGAGGAGAAGAAGTTGGGAAATCGTCGTGTTCTTGGAGAATTGCTTGTGGATTTCGCCAAAGGTTAATATCTACGAAGTATGTGAGATCACATAGCATTGAATTCGTTTATGCACACGCCAATCATGATTTATTTTAGTGAATTTATGTTCTTGAAAGTATAAAAATTGGGTTCACAGACTTTAATGAAGTTTTTATTGGGTTCTTGATTGTTGACATTGTAGAGAAGTTCTTGATCTAAAGTTACGAAATCAGATGTTGTTTTGAGTAGATTCTTGCATATTATGTTTATGAAGTCAAATTTAAGTGTTTGGGCAAACAACCAATTGAATCTAAAGGATTTAATGTTGAAAACGATCAAGAAAAAATGTCAAAAATCTAGGGAAAGGGGGTGGGGCGTCGCACCACTCAGAGTGCCCCACATCAGCCTCTGAAGTTTGGCCTCTAGGGCTCCGTGCCAGCCAGTACGCCCCAAGACATGCTCTGTAGTTCAAGCCCTGGCGCCCCGGGCCACTTAGAGTGTCAGGGTTGCCAGACCTTTCACTTTTTCCCACTTCTTTCCATTTGAGTTCCTTGAAATGTACCTAAGTTTTCTAATTGATTTCTAAACTCTAAGGTATGTCTTAACAACATGAAATCATCCATAATATGAGATCATAGGCCTTGAGTCCATAATTCAATTCAAGAAAGTAAAGAGTCAAATCAAGAGAAGTTCATAGAGCTTTTGAAAAGTCTTTTACAAAAGTTTTAACTTTGTTTTAAGACGTGAGTTTTGAGTTGAGTAAAGATAAAGAGTGAACATCATTTCTTAAAGTATATATTAAAGATCAAATGTTTTCACATTTAATATAAGAGGAAACACCGATTTCCAAATGAATTCTCATGAGTAGTTTTGAGTTCCATCTCTTTTAAGAGATTAGCTTTTTGAGTAATTAACTCAAATTACAAAAAGAGTTCTGTTTTAAAACATATGAACTTTGTATATTCTGGGAGTAGTATTGAACACCGATATGGGGGACGAGTTCATAATAACTCAAGTCTCCATAAACCATGCAGTCATCATGGGTAGAAAGGTTCATACTTTTTTAGATGCCACCTTAAAGTTTTTTAGAATAAACAGTTGGTTCCACTTAGTTGAGGCATTTTATATCCTGACATGTTATTGGATCGTTCTGGCATCGTGAGCGAGACATTGTATCATCACATTAGCTCAAATTGATGTTTGTCGGTTAAAGAATCTCCCACGGAATTATATTACTTTATTTTATGAGTAAATTGAGTTGTTATTACTTTTTAAATGTATTATATAAACTGCACATATACTGTTTTTTTATCTTGCATTTGAGTTGAGTATCCATGAGTTGACCAAAGCTAAGGTAGTGTTCTTTTCAGATTTATTTTAAGCTTATGTCGTATTTAATTTTCCCCTCACATGATCATGCATTCAATGTACTGATGTCTTTTGGCCTTTATCATTTTATGATGTAGATACATGTAATCAGGATCAACATCCAGCACCCAGCTGAGCCATTCGAGCACTCAGAGTTCGTTGGTGAGCTTCCTTGCTTTCGGAGAATCCCCTTTTATTGCTTTTCTATATTTTTGTTCATTAGGATGTCGTGGGCCTTGTCCCGACATTCATCTTAGTTATTAGAGGCTTCATAGACAGTTAGTTAGTCTATTTGTCATTATCTTGTTATTGGCTTATGTTGAACTTTGAGTTGTCACTTTGGCTAAGTCGTGTGTTACTTAATACACTCTAAGTTATTATTGAGCAGTTTAGTTTACTTTTTAACGTATTTCTTTTATTATGACTAAGTCTTCCGCTAAGAGTGAAGTAAGGCCGAGGGTTCGCTTGAGCCTAGTAACAGTTTTTGAGTGTCAGCCACGCCCAAGGTGTAGACTTGAAACATAACAGCATCTTAGACCATAATTGTTTGAAAATCTTTTGTAGACTAGTTGTACAGATACAAAGTATGCTATTTTCACTAATTACGTATATTGGCGATGACTCAAAAATCCGCATACAAAAATTTATGATTATTTTCTAAAGTGTCTGATCTTATTTTTATATTTACCCGTGATATTTGTTTAAAAAATTAACCTTAACTTGGAAAAATGGTTGGGGACAGTTTATGTTGTCTATTAGCCTTAAGGTCTAATGTTTGCCTATACGATAGAACTTGTGGTCAATTGAACAAAGTTCATTATCTTAAAATATTATACATGTCTTTCCTGTGGTCGAAAGTTATAACTTATGCTAATGGAGAACATATCAAAGTTCTAACTTGGGATAGTTTCAAATATATACAATAATGTAATTATTTTACAATTAATATAGACATATCTTTATTTACATAAGAAATAATCAATTGTCATAGAAAGTATACTTTGACTATACATTATGGTACACTCAAAAAGCTTAAATTAATTTATGTATACATGAGATATACACTAATTATACATTATGCTACACTAAAAAAAACAAAATATAGCTTACGTATACATGAACTATACACTGACTATACATTATGATACCCTCATAAAATTGAATATAACTTAACTATATATGAAATTGTCACGATCCAAAAGTGGACGTGATGACACTCGTCTTATTCCACCAAGACAAATCAGCCTAAAACTCATCTATTACAATAAAATGCGAAAAATTTACTATCAACTTAAATTATACCCCTAAAACCTAGTTGTCACGTGTACAAGCCTCTAATGTTTTACAATTGATTCAAAAGAAAACACTAGTATACCTTTTCATACTCATTTCGTGCCATTGGGTTTATCTCTATACAAATTTCTTCCAAATCACGCTTGCGCGTATCTTTTAGATCATTCCTTCTCGAAGATCTATCCATTGTCACCTGGTTATAAGAAACATTAAGGAACAAGGGTTAGTGAATGCACCAGAATTTCAACCTCAAGGATAGGTCACCAATGCTGAGTTCCGTGAGGCCATCAGGATGTTGAGCCAAGTTGTGACCAACCAAGCAGGAAACAAAGAGAGAATCGTCAGGTAGTGGCTGATACTTCTAGAATTTCTGAGTTTCTAAGGATAGTCCTTCGAGTTTCACTTGTTCAAGCATCACTGAGGATCAGGAAAATTTTGTCGAAGAACTTGAGAAGGTATTCAATATCATGCATGTCACTAATGTTGAAAGAGTGGAACTAGATGCACACCAGTTGAAGGTTATCACTAGAATATGGTTTGACCAATGGAAGAAGTCAAGAGATGAGGGTGCACCAATTTGAGTTGGTTTATGTTTGACGAAGCTTTCTTAGGGCATTACTTTCACCGGGAACTGAGAGAATCAAAGTTACAATAATTCCTTAACCTTAAGAAGGAATCTATGAGCATTCATGAATATAGCCTTAAGTTCAACTGGTTTCCCCGTGATGCTTCAAAGATGGTTGCGAATGTGAAGAGAAAGATCCGTTTGTTTATTGTTGGTTCGTTTCGTTTGTCAATGTAAGGAATGTAAGACAATTATGGTTATACGTGATATGGATATAGCGAGGTTGATGATTCATGTGCAGAAGGTTTAAGTGGATAAGTTGAGGGACAGATAAGAATTGAGAAATAAGAAAGCTAAGAAAGGGAACAAATCCAGGCAACAAATGAGAAATGCGAACCAATCTTCTTTCCAACAGAAACATAAGAGACCTGCTCAATCATCTGCTAGTGTACCTGCACCAAGGAACAAAGGTTAGTACAATATCCAAAACTCCCAGAATGGAGACCTGAACATGCAGAGTCTCAAGTAGTGTTGAAAGAGGTAACTTGGCTCCTACATGTCCTAAGTGTGGAAGAAATCACCCTGAAGCGTGTTGTTATGACTCCACAGGTTTTTTCAAGTGTGGCCAAGAGGGTTACTTCAAGAAACCGTGTCCAAAGAAGAGGAAAAGTAGTAGGAATAGGGGAAATAGAGTTCTTCAGTTGCTCACCAGACATGGCTGCACCTAGAGGAGCTATTGCAGGAACTAGGAGCAAACCGCCTTTATGATAGTAGTAGTCGCCAAAGGCAAGAGTATTCAGCAGATGTTGTCACTGCTATGATCAAAGTCTTTACTTTTGATGTTTATGATTTACTAGATCCAAGAGTGAGTTTATCTTTTGTAACCCCCGTCCCCCCTCCCCTCTGGTGTTTACATTCTTGCTTAGTGCAATAATAATCTGTTCAATTTCTGTTCCATTTCAACTAAAAACAGCAGGCTCCATATCCTAGCGGATAGAAGATAGATCAGCAACACATATTTAAGAAATTTAAAGACAGCTACTTTTACATACTAAATGTGACATAAAAGAGTTAAGACTTTAGATATACCTTTAAATTATCCTCTAGACTATCAGCCTTTTCATCCTTAATTTTCAAGAAGCTATAGAGATTTACAATTGTGTGCCACGTATAATGATGAAATATATGCTTCTGGTATAATAGAATGTGGTAATTTTTACAAGGAATTTTTATCTCGCAATTATCTATTTGTGAAGCGTTGCCCAATGTCTGTTACTTGTTTGGCAAAATGCATGAATGAGCTCTTTAATTTATAGCCTATTTCATATTTGCTTTCATTGTTAGTGTCCAGTTCAGATACAATATATAGAATTTAAGTTTTAAGAGTTTTAACCTTTGAAATTTAGTAGCCTTGAACCATTAGATTATAAAAATTAAGGGGTTAAGACCTACTATTGTTACAAATTAACATATAAAGTTATCTTTATGTAATAATCAATTACAATTTCCAGAACGTATGATGTTTGAATTCTGGTTCTGCTACTATATATGTAATAATGTATTATATTTTAATGTTTTGTGATATTTGAACGGGCATCAAGGACCATTTCTTAAAATAGCCATCGTGAATTTTATGGCTCAGAACGTCTACAAACACCTTCACAATCTTGCAAGTTTAGCTTAAAAGAAGCAATGGAACTAAGAAAGGGTCCATGGGAAGAATACTCATTGTTGAAATGACCTATATAGTTTTCTTCAAATAATAATATGCCTAAAGTATGATGTAACCGTGGAAGCCAACAAGTTAAGGTATGAGATTACATATATAGTTTGATGTTTATTGATTTATCACCTTATATCTTTTCTTCCACTCTTGACTACTACAAATGCAAATCTTTGCTTTACTGCAACAAAGGAACAAAAATGAAAAGCTAATCCAAATGTAACATACTAAATATGCCCAAAGAACATGTACGTCTTCATAGTTAGAAGTTCGAAACTTATTACTCCCTCCGTTTAAAAGAATGACCCTGTTTCCTTTTTAGTCTGTTTAAAAAAGAATGACTTTTCCTTTTTTGGCAACACTTTAACCTTAACTTTCCACGTTGCATGTTTAAGACCACAAGATTGAAGGACATTTTGGTACATTTGACATAACTTTAATATCGAACCACAAGATTAAAAAGTCTTCTTTCTTTTCTTAAACTCCGTGTCAAGTCAAACTAGATCATTCTTTTTAAAACGGAGGGAGTAATTCTTTTTTATATGTCAAGTTCAATCGGCAAATAAAACATATTAATTAACAAATAAAAATTTAGTGACGTAGTCACCAGGTTCATGGCTGGTGAGTTCCATGAAATTAATGATAAACAAGGAGAACATCTTCTCAAATTATAAAAATGTAATGTAAAATTTAGTTGAGTGGTTTTATTGATACAAATTTCTAGGTTAAATGACTTAAATTAATAAATAAAGTTTAATGACTTTTTTAAATAAATTCTTAAAGTTGAGGGACTGATTTAGGATAGTAAATCAAAAATAGAGATGCATTGTTTAACATACTCTACTTGTATCCTTTTCATACGCAATGAACCTTCCGTCGATCAAATGTATAACAGAAAACTCAAATTTTATAAAGATTTCCGTAAAATTGAATTTTAATTAAAATTCCTAATGTAATATTTACAGAAAAGGGTAAAAAAAATACCTCTATATTATGCAAATAGATCATTATCCTTCATTACAATTTGGGATTAAAACTATCCTCATTATTATCTCAAAAGACCACAAATACCCTCAAGAGTTAACTACCTAAATTTCTAGTGATGTGGCAAGTCACATGAGACTATTCCCTCCACCTAAGCGTTGTCAACTAAGATTCACTATAAAAAAACATGACCTTTAGAGGCGATAAAACACAAAATCCTGAAATACTGCCACTAAAGGTTATGAGTGATTTTTAGTAGGCGACTAAGGCTGTAATAATATTCGCTAGTAAAACCTATTTTTTCAACAAAAAAAATATGATAATTAATTTTTGGTTGCAACATAATTTTCTAAAATAAATAACTTGTTACGAAATCATCAAAATTAGTTCATGAATCAAATCTCCTATTACATAATGCATTATTGTACATTTTATACATTTGCATATGACATAAGAATAAAACATACAATGTCTTCAAATTCCTCCTTAATCGATATCTATATCATTTTATTTTAAAAAAATAATGAAGAAAAAAATGCAAATTCAGAATTTGATGTTAAAAAACCGTTTGTGACGATATTTTGGGCTTTGTGGCAACTGTTATTGCCGCTAATGGACTAGTTTTATTTTAGTGAATTCTCGTTGACAATGCTCGCCTTGTCAGTAATAATTTAGAGTATTAACTTTTGAGGGTATTTGTGGTCTCTTAGGATAACAGCGAGGACATTTTTTATTTAAAATGTAACGAAGAATATACGTGGTCTGTTCCAGATAGTTCATGAGAAATTTTGACCATTTTCTGTAAAATTTAAAACCTCCAATGTATTTCTTAAAAATCCTCAAATGATTTACGGAATATAATGAAAAAGAAGCAAATTTTACCAGTCACAATGTCCAAACTTTGATGAAAACAAAATTTCAAAAGAAACAGGGTTTATGTATTGATCTTGAGTCTTACCTTTTGTATTTTTTTTAGCCATGGCTATTACTCTGTATTACATGCTAACAACAGGCAAAAACCTTTCGAAGGGCACCAGTAAACATCTAAGCTACTTTTTCAAGAAAATGAAAAATTTAAAGATAAATGTTGCGGTGGCAAAAAAAAAAAAAAAAGAAGGAGAGAGGGATCGTAGAAAAACATATAATTTCTTTTACGTTAATGAGACACATGTCATTAAATAATTTGAAGAGACTAAAATATTCTTACATAAAATATAAAAGGACACCCAGTAGACATGTTGATACCTATGTTTTTAACTCATACTTCTTTAATAATAGAAAAGAAAAAGGCAATGATGGGTGAAAATTGAAATGGAAAAATGTTCCATTAATAATATAAGCAAATGGCTAAGTTGTCAATAGATCAAAATATATTATGGTACATACAGTCAATTAATTTTTTGATCAACAACACTACTCATTCTAATAGGTCCACAAAATGAAGCTTTTGAGCCCATATATCACAATATAAGATAAACTTTGACATTTAAGAGGAACAATTAATTTTACTGATAATTGTGAAGTACAAACAAGCAGTGCACAAAATTAAGCTCAAATGGACAAAAATACCCTCAGAAGAAATGTTGGGTATGTAGCAAGAATTGATGGGAAATAGAGGGAAGGAGAGGAATTTGAAAAGTTTAGAACTTGAAAGGTTGGGAACTTGAAAAGTCCTCTAATGCTTTAATGAAAAAGGAAATTGTCCCTCATCGGTAATGGAAATGAAAATAGGAGAGTTTAAATAAATAAACACTCCTATTAATTGTTAAAAGGGTTGGAAAGAGGGACCCCCTCGCGTCGTCGTCGTCGCCGCTGGCTCGCTTCGGCTTTGGCTTTGGCAAATGATCGATCGAGAGATTATTTTTTGGACAAATTTATTTTAATTATTTATTTAATTAATTAAATGGCCAAAAAAAATTTTCAATTAATTAGTTGATAACAGAAGTTAACCGAAATATTTTCAACTTTTTAGTTAACCCGACCCGACTCGGATCCGCGCGCGTGACCCGTTTTAAATTCCGTTATATTTAAAAATTCCCGCCATGACTGTTCTGAAAGGTTGCAACTTTCAGGAACAGTCAATACCATTTGAAAGTTTGCAACCTTTCATTAATGGCCGTGTCAATTCTGAAAGGGTTGCAACCTTTCACAATATATTCTTCTTGCATATAAATACCATTCAGTCTTCAGAATATTTCCCTACGAATTTTCTGATCTTCCTTCTTCTTCTAAACACATATTTCTTCATGTACTTTCCTGCTGTGGATTGATTCACTGACAGTAGAGTTTTTGGTATCTACACTCTACTAATTAATATCATTTTACCCTGGGAGGTTATATTCCAAATCAAACCTCGGATACTAGAGGGGAATAATTTCCTTAAGGGGACACTGTGAATTCAAAGGACTTGATTTTCTTCCAAAAATTAAAAAGAGTATTCCAGATTCTGGTAAGTTTTTACAGATTAAATTATTTTTTACAAATAAATTTCTGCTCATCTTACTTACTGGTTCTAAAAATCTCGGTTACTTCGTGTTTCTGAATGATTTATTACAACCAGTAATTTTTGATTTTCATAACACAGATTGGCAACAATCTTAAGGAAATTATAAATCTGTGTTTCTGGTGGAGACAAAAATCTGTGTGATTTTATACTCCTTTAAGTCGGCAATTATAGTTTATTGCTTACTTATATTGTATCAATTTTGTTTATCAGAAGTGGAAAACACTGGTGTTACAGTGGCTGTTGCTGCACCAACCCGAACTCTTGTACCACAAGCAGAGAAATCGGGTAAATTCACAGGTGTGAATTTCAAAGGATGGCAGCAACGAGTATTTTTCTGGCTTACCACTCTTGGTCTGCAGAAATTTACAAGTGAAGATACTCCAGTTCCTGCTGATGATATGCCAGACAGGGAAAAATTTATGATTGTTGAAGCATGGAAACAGTCAGACTTCCTATGTAAAGGTTACATTTTGAGTGCTTTAGAGGATGACTTATATAATGTCTATAGTGCAATAACAACTTCAAAAGAGTTGTGGAATGCACTTGAGAAGAAATATAAGACAGAAGATGCATGCTTGAAAATTTTTGTGGTCGCAATGTTTTTAGACTATAAAATGATAGATAGTAAAACTGTTGGATCACAAGTGCAGGAACTTCAACTTATTCTCCAGGATCTAATTGCTGAAGATAAGGTAGTAAATGAAGCTTTTCAAGTGGCTGTAATGATCGAGAAGTTACCTCCTTCGTGGAACGATTTCAAGAATTATCTAAAGCACAAGCGTAAAGAAATGAAGCTTGAAGATCTTGTGATTCGGCTCAAGATTGAGGAAGATAACAGAAATGCCGAAAAGAAGTCGCGTAAGAGTTCAACAATCATTGGAGTTAATATTGTTGAAGAAGCTCCTACCAAAGACAAAAAGAGAAAGAAGTCCAACGGGCAGAAGTCAGAACAGGCCAAGAAGAAATTCAAAGGCAACTGTTATAATTGTGGCAAGGCTGGTCATAGATCTTCTGATTGTCATGCTCCAAGAAAGGACAAAAACAAAGGCAAAGGCAAAAATCAAGCAAACATCGTGGAAAAGATGGAAGATGCAGATGACTTGTGTGCAATGATATCGGAGTGTAACTTAGTTGGAAATCCCAAGGAGTGGTTTCTCGACTCAGGTGCCACTAGACATATTTGCTCTGCAAAAGAAGCCTTTGCAACGTACACTCCTGCTGAGTACGATGAAGATTTATTCATGGGAAACACAGCAACAGCAAGGATTGCAGGAACTGGGAAAGTAATGTTGAAAATGACATCCGGCAAAGTGTTGACTTTAAACAATGTTCTGCATGTCCCTACTATTAGGAAGAATTTAGTTTCTGCTGCACTACTCGTTAAGAACGGGTTTAAGTGTGTCCTAGTTAGTGATAAAGCTGTAATAAGTAAGAATGAAATGTTCATAGGAAAGGGCTACCTCAATGAGGGTCTTTTCAAACTAAATGTAATGGTTATTGACAGTATTAATAAAAATTCTGCTTCTGTTTACTTATTGGAGTTAAGTGATTTATGGCATGCCCGTTTGGGACATGTAAATTACAAAGCCTTGCGAAAATTGGTTAATCTAGAAGTATTGCCTGATTTTAAATGCGATAAGTCGAAATGTGAAATTTGTGTGGAAAGTAAGTTTGTTAAACATCCTTACAAGTCTGTTGAAAGAAATTCTAAAACTTTAGACTTAATTCACACAGATATATGCGATATGAAGTCAACACCATCTCGTGGTGGGAAAAAGTATTTTATAACTTTTATTGATGACTGCACTCGATTTTGTTATGTATATTTGCTTAATAGTAAGGATGAAGCAATTGATGCATTTAAGCAATACAAAAATGAAGTGGAAAACCAATTGAATCTAAAGATAAAAATGATTCGGAGTGATAGGGGTGGAGAATATGAATCTCCTTTTGCAGAGATATGTTTGGAATATGGTATTATTCATCAAACTACTGCACCTTATACACCACAGTCAAATGTTTGGCAGAACGGAAGAACAGAACATTAAAGGAAATGATGAATGCCTTCATGATCAATTCTGGTTCACCGCAAAATCTTTGGGGGGAAGCCATCCTTACAGCTAATAAAATACTCAATAGAGTACCCCATCGAAAAACATAATTAATTCCATATGAGTTGTGGAAAGGAAGAAAACCCAACTTGAAATATTTCAAAGTGTGGGGGTGTTTAGCCAAGGTAGAGGTTCCTTTACCTAAGAGGGTTAAAATTGGACCCAAAACAATAGATTGTGTCTTTATTGGGTATGCTGTGAATAGTAAAGCCTGTCGATTTTTGGTTCACAAATCTGATAATCCTGAGATTCATGTTAATACGATAATTGAATCAGATAATGCAGAGTTTTTTGAAAACATTTATCCGTATAAAACTGAAAGTGAGTCAACAAGTGAAAGACCTAAACGACCACGAGAAGAATCAATGGAAAATATTCTAACTAGTGAGGAACCTAGGCGAAGTACTCGACAACGAAAATCTGTTTCTTTCGGACCAGATTTTGTAGCACTATTGCTTGAAAATGAGCCTCAAACATTTAAAGCAGCTATGTCTTCGTCAGAGTCAACTTATTGGAAAGAAGCAGTCAACAGTGAGACTGAATCAATTTTAAGCAATTACACTTGAGAATTGACTGATCTTCCTCCAGGAAATAAACCTTTAGGATCAAAGTGGATCTTTAAAAGGAAAATGAAACCTGATGGAACTATTGACAAATATAAGGCTAGACTGGTAGTCAAAGGGTACATACAAAAGGAAGGTCTGGACTACTTTGACACATACTCTCTAGTAACATGGATAACATCAATTAGGATGTTAATAGCACTAGCAGCAGTGCATGATCTTAAAATCCACCAAATGGATGTAAAGATAGCCTTCTTAAATGGAGATGTAGAGGAAGAAATTTACATGGAACAACCTGAAGGGTTTATAGTTCCTGGTAAAGAAAAGAAAGTGTGCAGACTTGTGAAGTCACTTTATGGACTCAAGCAAGCACCCAAACAATTGCATGCTAAATTTGATCAAATAATGTTGGCAAATAGATTCAAGATTAACGAATGTGATGAATGTGTTTACATTAAAAACGTTATGAATCATGAAGACATTGTTTGTTTGTATGTTGATGACATGTTAATAATGAGTAAAGAAATTGACGATATAAATGCTACTAAGCGCATGTTGTCCAGCAAGTTCATATGAAAGACTTAGGAGTTGGTGATTTAATCTTAGGGGTCAGGATTATCAAAACTCCCCAGGGACTAGCATTATATCAATCTCATTATATTGAAAAAGTATTGCATAAGTTCAATTACTTGAATTTCAATGCTGTCAAAACTCCAATTGATTTAAGTTGTACATTTAAAAAGAATGAAGGTCAAAGTGACTCTCAATTGGAATATGCTAGAGTGTTGGGAAGTTTGATGTATATTATGAATTGCACGCGACCAGATATAACATGTGTTATTAGTAAACTGAGTCGGTACACTAGTAATCCGAATCAAACTCACTGGATGGCTATGAAACGTGTGTTGGGTTATCTAAAATGGACACAACATTATGCTTTGCATTATAAAAATATCCTGCTGTAATTGAAGGATATAGTGATGCAAATTGGATCACCGGGTCAAATGATGTAAAATCCACGAGTGATAATGTATTCATACTTGGTGGAGGAGCTGTCTCTTTGAAATTGTCCAAACAGACATGTATTGCTCGCTCCACAATGGAATCTGAATTCATTGCTTTGGATAAGGCTGGTGAAGAAGCGAAATGACTCCAAAATTTCCTAGAGGATATTCCATTCTGGACCAAACCTGTTGGACCAATTTGCATACATTGCGATAGTCAAGCAGCAATAGGTAGGGCAGGGAGCGTTATGTACAACGGGAAGTCTCGTCATATACGACAGAGACATAACACCGTAAGACAACTGCTCTCTAGTGGAATTATCACAATTGACTATGTAAAGTCAAGCGATAATGTGTCAGATCCACTAATGAAAGGCCTAGTGAGAGAGGAAGTTGAAAGATCATCTAAGGGAATGGGTTTACGGCTTCGGACAAGTCAGCATGACGGTAACTCTATCTAGCAGACTGGAGATCCCAAGAGCTAGATTCAAGGAGAAAAACAAAGTTGTGGCTGACGATTCGACATTGTCAATTAACTCAATCCGTTCTCATGATGAAGACAATGTTCAGGAAAAAGATAAGACTTTAAGGCTTTTTAATGAGGTAATAAAGCTTAAAGTTTTTAATGATTTGCTAAGTTTGGTAGATTTGACCAAATAGTGTATCTACGAGATGAATGTGAGTGTGAAGTGGAAGCCGCTTCAAAGAGAATTTTATGTCAAAAGCCTATTTTCTATACACTCATGAAACCAGGAGGTGTTCATGGCTGAAACGAACACAATTGTAAGAATCATAAACAGTAAAGGGTTAATTGTGTGACATATGGTTGTCTAGGTATACACAAAAGCTCGACGATTCAAAGATATCACATCTACCGATTGACCGAGTATATCCGACATATGTTCACTACAGAAAGTCCAAGAGGAAACCTACTTATCCAGATGCAACTAATCCTTGCTTGTAAAGTACACAATTGTCCGTGCATTCCTATGTTATAAATATTCCCCATCAATGTGGGGGATTGTTGGGTATGTAGCAAGAATTGATGGGAAATAGAGGGAAGGAGAGGAATTTGAAAAGTTTAGAACTTGAAAGGTTGGGAACTTGAAAAGTCCTCTAATGCTTTAATGAAAAAGGCAATTGTCCCTCATCGGTAATGGAAATGAAAATAGGAGAGTTTAAATAAATAAACACTCCTATTAATTGCTAAAATGGTTGGAAAGAGGGACCCCCCTCGCGCCGTCGTCGTCGCCGCTCGCTCGCTTCGGCTTTGGCTTTGGCAAATGATCGATCGAGAGATTATTTTTTGGACAAATTTATTTTAATTATTTATTGAATTAATTAAATGGCCAAAAAAAATTATTTTCAATTAATTAGTTGATAACAGAAGTTAACCGAAATGTTTTCAACTTTTTAGTTAACCCGACCCGATTTGAATCCGCGCGCGTGACCCGTTTTAATTTCCGTTATATTTTAAAATTCCCGCCATGACTTTTCTAAAAGGTTGCAACTTTCAGGAACAGTCAATACCATTTGAAAGTTTGCAACCTTTCATTAATGGTCGTGTCAATTTTGAAAGGGTTGCAACCTTTCAGAATATATTCTTCTTGCCTATAAATACCATCCAGTCTTCAGAATATTTCCCTACGAATTATCTGATCTTCCTTCTTCTTCTAAACACATATTTCTTCATGTACTTTCCTGCTGTGGATTGATTCGCTGACAGTAGAGTTTTTGGTATCTA
>NC_028639.1:58109967-58131049 GCF_001406875.1 Solanum pennellii
TTGTTGTTGTATTAGATGTAAATACTAAAATTTTGTATTAACTCTATTTTGAAGTTACTATAGTATTTGGTAAAAATGTTAAGGCAATAATCATTTAATGAGAGAAACTCCTACAAGGAATGTTCATCTAAAAAAAATATTATAATCCAAATTGAATATATATAAATGGAAAATAATGATTACCATGCTTCAGACTAATCCAAGTAAGTACAATCAAGACTAGATTCTTATTTTCAACAATCTTAAAGCTTGGACATAAAATGCAAATAGATTATTAGCCTTTTTTGTGCCAACATAAATTCTAGTACTATATATAGACACACACAATAGACCTAGTTCAGTACACAAAATTATCATGGAGGCGCCTTTAGAAGCTGTTAGGGATAGAAAGACAGGTGATTTGTTGTTCTACAAAAAATCTCCTCCGCCTTTCAAGATCGATCCTCTTCGAATTGGTTCACAAGAAAATAATTTTGTTGATTTGGTTCCATCAAAGAATGAGCCAGTGACCGCTTATAATTTCAAAGATGCAGCGGCTGCTCAACAAGTGTTGTTGAATTTCGGAGATGATTATGGATATGAAGAAAATCTTCGGCGTTTAGAGGAAAACTTTCCATCTCCCAATCATCAAATCAATGACCGATCTAAGAGATTGGGCGAACTGGCAATTTCAACCGCCACACCAGAAATTCTTAAAGATATAAGAGGTTTAAGTAAAGATGTCTGCAAGTTGTCTTCCACTGAAGACATGCTTAATCAGTTTGAGGAAAAAAATCTTTTTTGATTTGACCGAAATAGCCAGGTTCTACAATTATTTGATTTTAGTGTAATTTACTTTAATATTTTTATATGCATATATATGTTTCCTATATAGTTAGATCTCGACTTGTTTGCATTTACATTTGCATTTTTATATGCACCGTTGTTTGTGTACTAAAATTGCACTTTTTTTTAGTACAGGGCATCTTCAGGCGGTTGTTGAGAGACCTCAGCTAGGAGATCACTGACTTGTCGAGTTTAAGGGTGAGCCAGTTCTTTTTGGCTACCATGGATTCATCTAGGATTTTAGCCTATTTCCTTCGACTTAGACCTTTCAAACTCTTACTTTATGTTTAGTTCGTTTTGGGGTTGCATCCCCTTATCTTAGAATTTTTACTTCAGTGTTTTGATATAATGACTTTAGGGTCCTTGGAGTTGAATTTCCGCTTGTTTATGTTTATGTTCGATAACTTACTGAGTTTATGGGAACTCAACTTTCTCTAAATGCTTATCTTTTGATTAGCATTGTTTAGTTGGGCTGTAATAATTGTCCTCCCATTAGAGGATTAGTGTGGGTGCCAATCATGGCGGTTTGAGTCGTAACACTCTTACCATCCTAGGTCTACTAATTATGACCCATACACCTTATTTTTAGCCATCCTACCTCATTTTGCTGCCAATTCTACCATTAAACATTAAACCATATTTTCTCTGTAAGATTTTTCTAAACCTACCCTTTATGTCAAATAAGATTTTCCAAGCCTACCTTGCATACCAAACGCCACACATTCCTTACTCTAAGTTACAAACCAGTTTAACCCACACAAACATACACATACACACACATATATATAGTCCCAATAAATAAACTAAGCACAAGATTGTCGGTCGCCAACCTGATCTATAAACCATATTAGACATGTCTAAACGATCACCATAACTAACATCTAATTTCAAATCACCTTTAAAGAAACCGGACCACTAAGGTTCCTCGGGATATCTACGATAATATTTAACATTCCAAATCGGTCTACACTTGAACCATCCCTTCATTAAACATAACAACTCAGCTACCCATGGATAACAATGATAGATACATCACAATAAAATAATTTGGTTCACTCATGGAATAAACAAATAAATAGCTAATGTGCAAATTGTGCTACCCCAGCAAACCGACAATAGAACATATACCATGTGTGGCATCTAAGGCAACCATAAATATTTCATAGAAAATATGTACTCGAGTCAATTGATAATATTTACGAGGCATGATGCATGATATAATCAAGAGATATCTTATATTAGGCATGGTGTCTGATCGACCCGATGAATTACATATATCACACAATTACAATGATTGCAATTACACTTGTAAACCACGAGCAATTAAGACAAATTCATATGTGAGATTAACGAAAGAATATCATTCACATTTATTCCTTTAATTTATTTCGTGAACATGCATTATGTATGGACACTTAATCCTTATGGCATTCCGTCAATTCACCTCAAAAAGAATTTTAAAAGGTTTACAATTATGAACTAGTCAGCCATAGCTACTCATAGGATAGTACTTGCTTACACAATACATTTCCACCCTATTAATTAGCAATAATAAACACTCTTTAATCAACCAGACCCCGCATAAAAAGGCCTAGGTATTAAATCTACCGTCAATCTACAAGAATATTATGAATTAAAGACCGATTTAAGTTCTAACTACATAGTAAACCCAAGACCAGATCATGAGTTGTTACTCCTTTTGTGAAATATAACCGAATTTACTTCCAAAAATTCTTACGAATTCCTTCATGCCTTAGGAACAAGAAAACAAACTCTACTTAAACACTTCACCCAATTATTTTCTCCAATTACCCTAGACCTCATCTTACTAAAATTTCGTTTGAGTCTAGCATAACCTGAAATTTTCAATTCTTCAACCCAAAAATTTTCTCACACTATTTCTTACAAATAGTTCGTTTTTAACGATTGGAACGTTATATGTTATTCTTACAATTGAAGTTAATTTAGTGTTCAATGTCAAGATTTTTATTAGTTTTACCAAGTCTTGTTAGATTAAAATCATTACATTTCTCCAAGTTTCGTTGCAGTAAATACTACGAGGTT
Source organism: Solanum pennellii (assembly GCF_001406875.1). NCBI lineage: Eukaryota > Viridiplantae > Streptophyta > Magnoliopsida > Solanales > Solanaceae > Solanum > Solanum pennellii. Next base: position 58,112,857 of record NC_028639.1, read on the forward strand.
AAAAATAAAGATGATATACAATAGAAAATTGCAGAAATAGTTTGAAAATATGTGATATTGCTAAGAAGTGTGTTTCTTTATACAGGTTATGCTTCAATTACATGGAAAATTATTTATATTTTAGAAATATTAAGTGACCATGACAATATTTTTTAACGTATATTAAGGTGGTAAGGGATAAGTTTCAGTCACTCATTTCGTGAGATGAGAATTGATCTCATTTCGTGGTTTCTATGTCACGACAATGGCATGGCAAAAAAGAACTTATTTTGAACAGGAAGAAGTGAGATTTTTTAATTATTCAATGAAGGAATGTGATACTACTGTTAAATTTGTATCAAACTTGAATTAGATGTTGACGATTGGGTTTACTTGAAAATCTCACCCATAAATGGGGTGATGAGATTTGTAAATAAAACGAAGTGTAGTCCCTAATATGTGGGTCCATATGACATTTTGAATTGTATTCCAACATTTTTCTTAATGCTACTTTTGCTTAACAAGATAACCACATTAAATCTACAAAAAAAAGTTTAATATTTATCACACCTAATTTAAATACATTTGTAACACTTCGCGATTTGAAAGAAATAGAATTAGAAAGAAGCCATATTTTTGGAAATAATCAAATTTGGAAAGTTTGACCAAGTTAAGTATGAGTTTTGAGTCAACTTCAAACGACTATAACTCCTAACTTAGAATGAGTTAGTTGTGCTACAAGATACCATAGGAAACATCTTTGATTTATATTTTCAATGCCACCAAGTTTGCTCAATTTTGATTTCGCATAAAGGATATGCATGCCCATCTAAAGTCGGGTTGTCTAGATAAGGAAAGTCAAAATCAGATTTTAAAAGGTATTATGATCATTTTGCTACCCAAATATATAATTTCATTTTTAGTGATTTAATCAGGGTCTAAACTATTTTGACTCAGTTTACACTTCATAAAATAAAGTTAGAGTTTTGAGAGGAGAGAAAAAAAGAGGAGAAGAAGTTAGGAAATTGTCGCGTTCTTGGAGAATTGCATGTGGATTTTGCCAAGCGTTAATCCCTAAGAAGTAAGTGAGATCACATAGCTTTGGGTTCGTTCACCCATGCACCAATCATGATTTATTTCAGCAAATTCATGCTCTTGAAAGTATAGAAGTTGGGTTCTTGATTGACTTTGTTGAAGTCTCTATTGGGTTCTTGATTGTTGAAGTTGTAGAGACATTCTTGATCTAAGCTCATGAAAATGTTGTTTTGAGTTGATTCTAGCATATTTTGGTTATGTGGTCGAATATAATAGTTTGGGGGAAAGAAATAATTGAATCTAGAGGGTTTAGAGTTGAAAAACGACCAAAAAAATTCGTCAAATATCTGGGGAAAGGGGTTCAGGCGTTGTGCTACTTTGAGAGCCACACATCAAGCTCTGAAATTTTTCCTCTAAGGCGCCGGGAACTCCGGTGCGCCCCAAGCTATACCATGTAGTTCAGCCTGGCGCCTTGTGCCACTCAGAACACTAGGGGTGCTAAGTTTTCCACTTTTGACCACTTCTTTCCGTTTGAGTTCCCTTGAATCGTACCTAAGTTTTTAAGCTATTTCTACACTCTAAGGTACATCTAAAAAAAGTGAGAACATCCATAACATTAGATCATGAGTCTTTAATCCATAATAAAGTAAAGACTCAAGGCTAGAGAAGTTCATAGAGTTTTCTAAAATTCTTTCACAAAAATTTTAAATTTGTTTAAGACTTGAGTTTTAGGTTGAGTAAAGAGTACAATGGAAGTTCATTTCTTTAAAGGATATATAGGAACTAAGTTTTCCCAAAGAAAAAATGTTGTCACATTTAAATATAAGAGGAAATATTAATTTCCAAATGAGTTCTCACGATTTATTTTGAGTTCCATATCTTGTTAGAGATAAGCTTTTTGAGTAATTACCTCAAATCACAAAAAGAGTTTTGTTTTAAAAAATATGAGTTGAGTATATTTTGGGACTAATATTAAGCACATAGAAAAGTTCATAATAATTCAAGTCTCCACAAACCATGTAGTCATTGTGGGTAAAAAGGGTCATCCTTTTAAGATGACACCTTAATGCTTTTTAGTATAGACTAGTGGATCCAGTCAGTTGAGGTGTTCTATATCCCGACAAGTTATAGAACATTTCTGGCAGCGTGGCGAGACGTTGTATAATCACATTAGCTCATAGTGATGGTCGTCCGTTATAGAATCTCCCACATAATTATTTTACTTTATTATAAAAGTAAATTGAGTTGTTATTACTATTTAAATGCTTTATAGAAATTGCACCTTTACTGTTGTTTTATTTTGCATTTGAGTTAAGTACCCATGAGTTGAGTAAATCTAAGGTAAGTGTTATTTTCAGATTTATTTCATGCTTATGTCGTGTTTAGTTTTCCCCTCACATGCTTGTAAATTCAATGTACTGATGACTTTTAGCTTGCATCGTTTTATGATACAGGTACAGGAAATTAGGTTCAGCATCCAGCGCCTCGTTGATCCATTCGATCATTTAGAGTTTTTTGGTGAGCCTCCTTGCTTCCGGAGGATCCATTTTTATTATTTTTTTTATAGAATTTTTGTTCATTAGGATGTCGTGGGTCTTTTTCCGACATCCATCTCAGCTATAAGAGGCTTCATAGACTGTTAGTTAGTCCATTTAATTGTCATTATCTTGTAATTGGATTATGTTGAATTTTGAGTTGCCACTTTGGCTAAGTCGAATCTTATTTTATACATTTTAAAAGTTATCAACTTCAAATAATCATACCTCCTAGTTAAGGAAGATTTAGGTGTGCTGCAAGATACCGTAGAGAATATCTTTGAATTATATTTCCTACTCCGCTGAGTTTGCTCAATTATGAGTTCGTATAAGGGAGCTATGCCCATTGAAAGTCAGCCTGTCTAGATAAGGAAAGTCAAAAATGAGATTTTACAATTACAAATGATTTAGTTTCATTTTCAGTGATTCAATTAGGTTCTAAATTGTTTGATTTAATTTATGCATCATAAAATAAACTTAGGGTTTTAAGAGAAAAGAAAAGAAGGGGAGAAGAAGCTAAAAAATCATCGCATTCATGGAGAATTGCTTCTGGATTTTGCCAAGGGTTAATCCCTACAAGGTATGTCAANTGTCAGATTGTATAGTGTTGTTTCATTCACCCACGTGCCAATCTTGATTTATTTCAGCGAATTTATGTTCTTAAAAGTATAGAAATTGGGTTCTTGATGGACTCTTAAAAAGTTTCTATTGGTTCTTGATTGTTGAAGTTGTAGAGAAGTTCTTGATCTAAGTTCATGAAATTAAATGTTGTTTTGAGTAGATTCTTTCATATTTTGGTTATGTTGTTGAATCTAAGTGTTTGAGGAAAGACCAAATTGAATCCAGAGGGTTTAGAGTGGAAAAACGACCAAGATAATTCACCCACCATAAGGCTCTAAAAGTTTTCCTCTGGGCGTCGTGCTAATCGGTGCGCCCCAAGCCATCTCAGAAGTCAGGCTCTAGCGCCCCAGGCCACTCAGAGCACTAGGGTTGTCAGGCCTTCCACTTTTACCGACTTATTTCCGTTTAAGTTCCCCTGCAACGTACTAAGTTTTCGAATCGATTTTTACACTCTAAGGTATGTCTAAATAAAATGAAACCATCCATAACATGAGACATGAGTCTTATATCCATAATTCAATTCAAGGGAAGTAAAGAGTCAAGTCAAGAGAAGTTCATAGACTTATGCAAAATTCTTTCACAAACGTTTTAAATTTGCTTTAAGACTTGAGTTTTGAGTTGAGTAAAGAGTAAAGAGTGAAGTTAATTTCATTAAAGGATATATTGGAACTAAGCTATCCCAAATAGAAAATGTTTTAAGATAAGAGGAAACACTAATTCCCAAATGAGTTCTCATGAGTAGTTTTGAGTTATATCTCTTTTAAGAGATAAGCTTTTTGAATTTATGTTCTTAAAAGTATAGAAATTGGGTTCTTGATTGACTATTATAAAGTTTCTATTGGTTCTTGATTGTTGAAGTTGTAGAGAAGTTCTTGATCTAAGTTCATGAAATTAAATGTTGTTTTGAGTAAATTTTTTCATATTTTGGTTATGTTGTTGAATCTAAGTGTTTGGGGAAAGAGCAAATTGAATCCAGAACGTTTAGAATTGAAAAACGACCAAGAGAATTCACCCACCATAAGGCTCTAAAATTTTTCCTTTGGGTGTCGTGCCAATCGGTGCGCCCCAAGCCATCTCAGCAGTCTGGCTCTAGCGCCCTGTGCCACTCAGAGCACTAGGGTTGTCAGGCCTTCCACTTTTACCGACTTATTTCCTGGTAAGTTGTATGATAGTTCTGGAAGCATGGGTGGGAGGTTGCATAACCACATTAGCTCATAGTGATGGTTGTCGGTAAGATAAACTCCCATAGAATTATGTTACTTTAATTTATGAGTAAATTGGGTTGTTATTACTGTTTAAATGCCTTATATAAGCTGCACCTTATTGTTGTTTTATCTTGCATTTGAGTTAAGTGTCCATGAGTTGAGTAAAACTTCTTTTCAAATTCAGTTCAAGTTTATGTCGTGTTTAGTTTTCCCCTTACATGCTTGTCCATTCAATGTACTGATGCCTTTTAGCCTGCATCATAAAATGATATAGTTAATATATATTGAGCCGACATCTATCTCAGTTATTAGAGGCTTTATAGACAACTAGTTAGTTCGTTTGATAGTCATTATCTTGTTAATGACTTATGTTGAATTTTGAGTTGCCACTATGGCTAAGTCGAGTGTCATTTAATACATTCTAAGTTATATATTGAGCAATTCTGTTTACATTTTAAGTCGATGTTATTTGATACATTCTAAGTTATGAGTAAGTCTTCCGCTAAGTGTTGACCCAATCCAAGGGTTCGTATGGGGGTAGTAATGGTTCTTGAGTGCCTGCCACGTCCATGGTGTAGGCTTGGAACATGAAAAACTTGGTATCAGAGCCCTAACTTCAAGAGTCCCAGGGAGTCTATGAAAACGTGTCTATAGTGTCCTAGTTATTGGTTTGAAGCGCGTCACATCTATAATTATGAAGCTGCAACATTTTAGGATTTTTCTCCTTTTATACTCATTTCGTGCCATTGGGTTTATCTTTATACAGATTTCTTAATCGCGCTTGCGCGTATCTTTTAGATCATTACTTCTCGAAGAGCTATCCATTGTCACCTGGTTAGAAGGAACATTAAGGAACAAGGGTTAGTGAATGCACCTGATGCAAACTTAAGGAGAGGTCATCAGTGCTAAGCTCTGTGAGGCCATCAGGATGTTGAACCAAGTTGTGACCAACCAAGCATGAAACAAAGAGAGAATCGTCAGGTAATCGCTGATGCTTCTAGAATGCGTGAGTTTCTAAGGATAATCCTTTGAGTTTCACTGGTTCAAACATCACTGAGGATCCGGAAAATTTTGTCGAAGAAGTTGAGAAGGTATTCAATATCGTGCATGTCACTAATGCTGAAAGAGTTGAACTAGATGCACACCAGCTGAAGGTTATCGCTAGAATATGGTTTGACCAATGGAAGAAGTAAAGGCTGAGGGTGCACCAATTTTGAGTTGGTTTATGTTTGACGAAGCTTTCTTGGGGCGTTACTTTCCCTGGTAACTGAGAGAATCAAAGGTACGATAATTCCTTAATCTTAAGAAGGAATCTATGAGCATTCATGAATATAGCCTTAAGTTCAACTAGTTTTCCCGTGATGCTTCGAAGATGGTTGCGAACATGAAGAGTAGGATCAGTTTGTTTATTGTTGGTTCGTCTCGTTTGTCGTGTAAGGAAGGTAAGACAACTATGGTTATAGATGATATGGATATAGCGAGGTTGATGATTCATGTGCAGAAGGTTTAGGTGGATAAGTTGAGGGACACAGAAGAATTGAGAAATAAGAAAGCTAAAAAAGGGAATAAATCCAGGCAACAAACGAGAAATGCGAACCAATCTTCTTTCCAACAGAAACATAAGAGACCTGCTCCATCATCTGCTAGTGTACCTGCACCAAGGAACAAAGGTGAGTACAATAGCCAGAACTCCCAGAGTTTCAAAACCTGAACATGAAGAGTCTCAAGGTAGTGTGGCATAAAAAGGTAACTTGGCTCCTACATGTTCTAAGTGTGGAAGAAATCACCCTGAAGCGTGTTGCTATGACTCCACAGGTTTCTTCAAGTGTGATCAAGAGGGTTACTTCAAGAAACAATGTCCAAAGAAGAGGTAAAGTAGTAGGAATAGGGCCAATAGAGTTCTTCAGTTGCTCACCATACATGGCTGCATCTAGAGGAGCTATTGCAGGAACTAGGAGCAAACCGCCTTTATGATAGCAGTAGTCGCCAAAGGCAAGATGATTCAGCAGATGTTGTCACTGCTATGATCAAAGTCTTTACTTTTGATGTTTATGCTTTACTAGATCCAAGAGTGAGTTTATCTTTTGTAACCCCCCCCCCCTTCTCGTGTTTACATTCTTGCTTAGTGCAATACTAATCTGTTCAATTTCTGTTCCATTTCAACTAAAAACAGCAAGTTTCATATCCTACCGGATAGAAGATAGATCAGCAACACATATTTAAGAAATTTAAAGACAGCTGCTTTACATACTAAATTTGACATAAAAGAGTTAAGACTTTAGATATACCTTCAAATTATCCTCTAGACTATCAGCCTTTTCATCCTTAATTTTCAAGAAGCTATAGAGATTTACAATTGTGTGCCACGTATAATGATGAAATATATGCTTCTGGTATAATAGAATGTGGTAATTTTTACAAGGAATTTTCATCTAGCAATTATCTATTTGTGAAGCGTTGCCCAATGTCTGTTACTTGTTTGGCAAAATGCATGAATGAGCTCTTTAATTTATAGCCTATTTCATATTTGCTTTCATTGGTAGTGTCCAGTTTAGATACAATATCTAGAATTTAAGTTTTAAGAGTTTTAACCATTTAAATTTAGTCGCTTTGAACCATTAGATTATAAAAATTAAGGGTTTAAGACCTACTATTGTTACAAATTAACATATAAAGTTATCTTTATGTAATAATCAATTACAATTTCCAGAACGTATGATGTTTGAATTCTGGTTCTGCTACTATATATGTAATAATGTATTATATTTTAATGTTTTGTGATATTTGAACGGGCATCAAGGACCATTTCTTAAAATAGCCATCGTGAATTTTATGGCTCAGAACGTCCACAAACACCATCACAATCTTGCAAGTTTAGCATAAAAGAAGCAATGGAACTAAGAAAGGGTCCATGGGAAGAATACTGATTGTTGAAATGACCTATATTAATAATATGCCTAAATTATGATGTAATCGTGGGAGCCAACAAGTTAAGGTATGAGATTACATATATAGTTTGATGTTTATTGATTTATCACCTTATATCTTTTCTTCCACTCTTGACTACTACAAATGCAAATCTTTGCTTCACTGCAACAAAGGAACAATAAAAAATGAAAAACTAATCCAAATGTAACATACTAAATATGCCCAAAGAACATGTATGGCTTCATAGTTAAGAAGTTTGAAACTTAATACTCCCTCCGTTTCAAAAAGAATGACCCTATTTCCTTTTTAGTCTGTTTCAAAAAGAATGACACCTTTCTTTTTTGGCAATACTTTAACCTTAACTTTTCACGTGGCATGTTTAAGACCACAAGATTGGAGGGCATTTTGGTACATTTGACATAATTTTGATTTAGAACCACAAGATTAAACAGTCTTCTTTCTTTTCTTAAACTCCGTGCCAAGTCAAACTAGGCCATTCTTTTTTAAACGGAGGAAGTAATTTTTTTTCATATGTCAAGTTCAATTGGCAAATAAAACATATTAAATAGCAAATAAAAATTTAGTGACATAGTCACCAGGTTCATGACTAATGAGTTACATAAATTAATGATATACAAGGAGAACATCTTCTCAAAATAAAAAATGTAATGAAAAATTTAGTTGAGTGGTTTTATTGATACAAATTTCTAGGTTAAATGACTTAATTAATATGAAATAAAGTTTAGTGACTTTATTTAATAAATTCATAAAGTTGAGGGACTGATTTAGAATATTAACTCCAAAATAGAGATGTATCGTTTAACATGCTCTACTTGTATCCTTTTCTTATGCAATGAACCTTCCGTCGATCAAATGTGTAACAAAAAACTCAAATTTTATAAAGATTTCCATAAAATTGAATTTTAAATAAAATTCCTGATATAATATTTACAGAAAGGGTAAAAAAAAAAGTACCTCTAAAGTATGCAAATAGATCGCTATCCTTCATTACATTTTGGGATAAAAAATACCGTCATCGTTGTCCGGAGCCTGAAGGGTACAAAATATTAACAAAAATTTCAAAACGGTATATAAAATTTTATATTAACCAAAACGGCAAAATCGCTGCATCAACAGCGATTACTCCACCAGAAAAAGCAAAATCGCTGCCTCTGCAGCGATTTTGCAAAATGTGAATTTTTTTATTAAAAAAAATGAAATCGCTACCTAGGCAGCGATTTCAAAATATAAATCGCTTCCTAGGCAGCGATTTTTTTTAAAAAAGAAAATTTATAAAATTTTTAAATCACTGCCTACGCAGTGATTTTATAAAAAAAAATAAAATATGGAAATTGCTGCCTAGGCAGCAATTTCCATATTTTATTTTTTTTTATAAAATCACTGCGTAGGCAGTGATTTAAAAATTTTATAAATTTTCTTTTTTAAAAAAAATCGCTGCCTAGGAAGCGATTTATATTTTGAAATCGCTGCCTAGGTAGCGATTTCATTTTTTTTAATAAAAAAATTCACATTTTGCAAAATCGCTGCAGAGGCAGCGATTTTGCTTTTTCTGGTGGAGTAATCGCTGTTGATGCAGCGATTTTGCCGTTTTGGTTAATATAAAATTTTATATACCGTTTTGAAATTTTTGTTAATATTTTGTACCCTTCAGGCTCCGGACAACGATGACGGTATTTTTTATCCCAAAATGTAATGAAGGATAGCGATCTATTTGCATACTTTAGAGGTACTTTTTTTTTTACCCTTTCTGTAAATATTATATCAGGAATTTTATTTAAAATTCAATTTTATGGAAATCTTTATAAAATTTGAGTTTTTTGTTACACATTTGATCGACGGAAGGTTCATTGCATAAGAAAAGGATACAAGTAGAGCATGTTAAACGATACATCTCTATTTTGGAGTTAATATTCTAAATCAGTCCCTCAACTTTATGAATTTATTAAATAAAGTCACTAAACTTTATTTCATATTAATTAAGTCATTTAACCTAGAAATTTGTATCAATAAAACCACTCAACTAAATTTTTCATTACATTTTTTATTTTGAGAAGATGTTCTCCTTGTATATCATTAATTTATGTAACTCATTAGTCATGAACCTGGTGACTATGTCACTAAATTTTTATTTGCTATTTAATATGTTTTATTTGCCAATTGAACTTGACATATGAAAAAAAATTACTTCCTCCGTTTAAAAAAGAATGGCCTAGTTTGACTTGGCACGGAGTTTAAGAAAAGAAAGAAGACTGTTTAATCTTGTGGTTCTAAATCAAAATTATGTCAAATGTACCAAAATGCCCTCCAATCTTGTGGTCTTAAACATGCCACGTGAAAAGTTAAGGTTAAAGTATTGCCAAAAAAGAAAGGTGNATATATATATATATATATATATATATATATATATATATATATATTTCTTATTTTAAGTGAGATTAATCAGCTTCTCGTCAGCATGTCACCAAATGCTCATAAATTTTTGAAGATAATGACATGTCAACTTTAAAAAAAAGGTGACATGTCAAATTCTTACAAAAATATTTAAACTTTTAAAAAAAATTCACATGCATTTATAAAAAATTGTGTCAATTCACATGCAAATAGTCAAAGTCACATATTACATTTTTATTTTGTTATAAATTGATTGAATTGTATTTCACATGTAAATAGTGTAATTTTTATTTTGTTATAAATTGACTGAATATTCACATGCAAATAGTGTAATTTTTATTTTGTTATGGATTGATTGAATTCACATGCAAATAGTGTAGTTTTTGTTTTATTATAAATTGATTGAATACAATTCACGTGCAAATAGTGTTAACATTTTTACTTTGTTATAAATTGATGAATTGCTCATTCATATTGCATTATAGTTTTTCCATTTTCCAACAATCTTAAAAGCCTTTCTATTTTTCTAATTTTCTAAAGTTTTTAAAAGCCTATTCTTTATAAGGTGAGTTTGAATTTATTTTATTTTTAATTTATTTAATTAATTTTATACTTTTATATGATATTGTTGATATATTCAATCTTTTGATACTTATATTAATGTTAATATTTTTTTTATTTTTTGTGTATAGATATGCATCCGTCAAATGTATACGTACATCCTGGTCTAGTAGAGTATGATGTATTAAATATTCAAGTTCATCATCGTTCCGAAGGAATTTGGAATGGTAGCATAAGAGAAGAGAGGTCTTGCTTATATACGCGTCGTGGAGATATTGAATTTTGACAACATATAAAATATCATCCATTACATTCTCGCATCCGTCAATATTTTGAAAATTGTAGATTTAAAGGAATTCTTGATGTAGGATGTGTGCCGTATTACTCCGGATTAATTTATGCTTTAATTGAAAGGTGGCGTCCAGAAACTCATACTTTTCACATGCGAACTGGCGAGGCTACCATAACTTTACAAGATATTGAAATTTTATTCAGAATGGTAGTAGATATTAGTCCTATAATTTTAAATGGAGCTGATTCTTTAGGGATTATAGGTAGAGAAGAAATGATATTCGAATTAACAGGATGGTTACCGGATACTAGTTGTTTTTCTGGTGTTAGTAGATTGTTCACATATAAATTGATTGATTATACTAAAGGTTAGGATGGTATTAATGATCACTCAACTGAGCATGAAGTGCAACAAAGATTTAGATTATATTTATTATGTTTATGTGGTAGATCAATATTTCCGGATAAATCTAATAATAAGATTAATTTAGACATTTTGATTGACATGAGAAATTTAGATTTAATGTCAACTCAAGCATGGGGAGCAGTCGCATTATCATATTTGTATGATTGTTTATGTCGTGCATCAATGAAAAAATTAAATGAAGTTTGTGGATTTCTCTCTTTAGTGCAGGTATACATATTTTTTAGTTAAATATTTTTTATATACTAGTAATATGCACTTTTAAATTTAAGTGCATTATAAGTAATGGTGAATTTATTTATTGTAGATTTGGGCATGGGAGAAAATTATTCCCCTACAAACATTGCAAAGCCTCTAAGGACCAATCAACTTGAGGCTTCAACTGCGCTTGCACGTAAATGGACGCGACGTAGAAATCATCAAAATGAGGCACGAAATGTAATCGGTGTGATTAGGGATGTACTAGATAATCTAACTGATGAACAGGTATTTAATATTATTAGTATTTTAAACTATTCATATTTTATTTCATTTTAAATAAAAATATGTTTGGAAATCTTTAAATGAGGCACTTATGTTTCATTACCCAAGAAAATTATGTGAATAAAATGACATATACATAGATTCTGGTTAGGTCCTTAAAAGTAAAATATCTTATGACACAACGGTACAAAAAAATTATTTTGTAAGATTGTTCATTTTCACGTACATAATTTTTTTATTTTTCTGCCAATGTTGTTTTTATAATTATCTTACTTAATTATTTTTTATAGTTTATTTGGCAACCTTATTCGGAAGATGTTATTAATGGATTGCCTGAGTGGTGTCGGTGGGACAACGCGTCTGGATGGCACAGGTGACACTGATTTATGGAATTTATCGTGAGTGGCACATGATTGATCGTGTTGTGAGACAGTTCGGTTAGTTACAAATATTCCTGGACGGTGTACCCAATTTTTCTAATATCATTTTAAGCGTGATAAACGATCCTAAATAAAACAAGAAGATATAGATGCATTTAACTACACACAATATTTATGGGAACAACGTCAAAATCATATATTTCGACTTCCATTTGCAAGTGATCAAACAGATTACTTTCGTTGGTACATGAGGCATACTCAGATGGTCTTTGGAAATCCACAACATGTTGTACAAGAAGGGTATCAACACATGGCAGGAAGACATGAGGCATTAGTATGTATATTATGTAAATTTTAAATTATTGTGTCAATCTTTAATAACTTTTTTGTTATTAATATTTGTTTATTCATTATAGGATAGGGGTCATGAAATGTAGTATCGTCGAGCTCGGATGATTGAAAATGATGAAAATCAATCTAATGAAATGAGACAATATGTAGAGGAAGCCGCTCGTATTTCAATGGAGTCAATGAATGCGGCCTTCTTGGGAACGCGATAGAGCTTTGATCCTGATTACAATTCTCCCACTCAATACGATGAACCACCACCAGTACAAGTATCTCGCAGATCACGACAAACAACACCGAGAGAGGGTGCACGTCGAGGTAGAAGGACCGCTGGTGAAACAGTTGATTTTTTTGCAGGGCCCTCTAACACTAATGTGGCGACTCCCGAGCAGGGCCCTCTAACAAGTGAAACAGTTGATTTTTCAACATGGTATGCGTGAATTTCCTATACATAATTCTCCATTTGGTGGAAGATTGAATTTTTCGAATGTAAGTATAATAATTTTCATAGAATTTTTTTAACTTTTTATAATTTTTTTAATTTTATTACATGTTTATTTGATTATATTATATTGTATTGTATTATAGGTAACTGTATCCGATGATTCAAGATTTAATGCTGGGGCTTCACAAAATTTAGTTCCTAATAGACAAAATCCACCTCGGAGAACATCCAGGCTACACAAATCAACTAGATGTGGAACAGGCTGTCACTATCAAAATGAGGAAGATTTTGAAAATGAAGATGTAGAAGATTTGGATTCAGAAGAATAATTTTTATGCACCTTTATTCTAAAAGGCTGAAGATTCAAATTTTGAAATGTGTAAATTTTGTTGTTTCGTGCAAGTTTGAACAAAGTAATGAGATTCTTACTTTTTTTTTTATGTTTGAACAAGTTTGCAGGATTTATATTTTCTTTATGTCAAAGGTCAAATCAATACTTTTTATGTTAGGTCAAATCATTACTATAATAATAATATAAAGATATTATACTTACAATATTTAAAATGCAAGAAGAGAAATTAAATTCATGTCAACAAATAAATATAAAAGATATATCATAATATTAATAACAAGACAATGAAAATACATTAACCTTAAAAACATAGACAAAATATTTAAAATCGAGTAGGACATTGTGCCTTTGTGTGACCTGTCTCTTTACAAACACTACATTTTCTAGTCATACGAGCCGGAACTATATCCATATCATTCTTAAGTCGGCTTCTTACTTGCGTACCACTTGTCCGCAAATATTCAGTATTTGCAATTAAACTAAAAGGAGCTGGTGGCCAATACATTTCATCACCCACTGGGTTAAATGTCTAAGTGTATGTTCGTTTGTAATATTTTGCACTGTAGAATTTACTTACATATGATTTTGGCTCGATTCCGCGAAGTCCACAAAATTTAATGGCATGCGAACAAGGCATATGATAATTTCTCCATTTTCCACAAGAAAATTTCTTACCTTTTGCAGTAACTTTGTGGACATTTCCACCTTTACCATCATGAGCAAAAGTAAGAATTTCAAAAACTCCATCACATGTGTTGTAAGTCATCATAGTTGTGCGCCCTTGAGCTCTTTGATAATAATCATTAAATTTTTTATCTATCGCAAGAGGCCATGACATATTACTTTGAAGTAATGCAATTGCAAGATTGTTTCTTTCGACAAAACGATCAATGAGAGATTTGAACGTCATTCGAACCATGGCAGTCATAGGAAGTCCCCGAGCTTTTTTCAATAAACCATTATATGACTCAGACACATTTGTTGTCATGGCACCCCATCTACGACCACCATCCTTATACATTGTCCATTTTTTCAAAGGAAATTCATTTAACCATTCATATGCTGCAAGAGACAATGTTTTGATTGTTGCATCTGTTGTACAAACTTTTTCTCCTGATGCTCAATAGCAGCCAACCACATTAGTTTTTCGAGTTCACTATTTAAAATTTTTTTATTAAAATTTGCTTTTAAGTGTCGAACACAAAATCTATGATATGTGTTAGGTGAACTCAACCAATCATAAGATTGAACGCACTGCAAGATTCCTTGATGACAGTCAGAAATAAGATCAATTCCTTGTCGTTCACAAACTACATGTGTCCATAATAACTTGAGAAACCATGACCAAGACTCAAAACTCTCACGTGCAACTAAAGCATATGCAAGTGGAAAAATATTTCCATTCGCATCAATTCCAACCACAATTAACAATTTGATATCATACAAACCATAAAAATATGTGCCGTCGATAGAAATGACCGGCCTACAACTTTTGAAACCATCAATGCTCTGTTTAAAAGCCCCAAAAAAATTTTAAAAATTTGCTCACCTTGCATTGTTGTAAAATGATGCTCCCACTCAATAATAGTGTCTTGATTAAATAATTGTAGTGCATTCATGTATCGAGGTAATGCCTTAAATGAACTTTCAAAATCACCATAAACCATTCGAAATGCTTTTCTTCAAACTTTTTGTGTTTTTCTATAACTAAGAGTATAGTGATGCTTTCCTTTGATTATTTCACTGATCATCTTAATATTTATGTCTGGATTTTGCATAACATATGGTATTAATGAAGTGGCAATCATGTTATCATTCAAATTGAAATGATCCTCCTTATAGTTATTTGTAAGACAAGTATGTGGTTCAAACATTTTTCCTGTCTTCCACATACCGCTTGAAATCTCTCTAAACCGAATCATCCAATCACACCCTAACTCATGACGCTTGCAAATAACTTTCCAACTTTTACTCTTGGATTGATCACAAAGAAATTCTTTTTTAATAGCAACACTATATGCTCTTACTGCAGATTTCATCTGCATCTTATTCATAAATAACATACCTAGTTGCATATACAAATTAAATTAATCAACATGAAATAAAAAAATAAATAAATAAATAAATAAACAACTACAAAATATTTAGTTTTTAACAATCGAACCTGACTAGATATGTTTAGGATTGTTTGAATTCCAAAGTGTCGTTCGAATGGAACCGTCATCTCTCGTGTAGATAAAATCTTCTGCATTTTCTTCAATCTGATCTAAGTATGGAATCGTTGTAGAATGATAATTAATATTTTGATCTTCAATGGATACATTAGGTGCATTATCCACATTATCATCATCATCGTCATACATATCATCACTGTCTGTTAATTCATGTTCAGAAGGTTCATCATTGTGCAACTCATCAACTCGTTCATCACCCATAAGATTATTATTTACAATTTGTGTACAATAATTCACTGCATTTTGAATTTAATCATACGGATGAAAATAATAATATACATATATTACATATAAGAAAAATAGCTTTAAGAAATAAGAAAACATTACTTTATATACCTACCAGTTGAATCCGATGAGAAAAATTCAAATGATTGAAATTTTGGCTAGACTCTCCCATAATGGCACACTTCAGTTAGAAATAATGATCTCTTGAAGTAATGATCATGAGTGTATATATATATATATAATATATTGTTGTTTATGAAATCGCTACGTGACAAGCGATATTTAAAAATACTAAAAAAAAAAACTAAAATCGCTACACTAACAGCGATTTAATATTTAAAAATAATAATAATTTAAATAAAATCGCTGCCATCATTTAAACTTTTTTTTAAAAAAAATTGGAAAACGCTGCTAGAGCAGCGATTTTATTAATTTTTTTTAAAAAATGGAAAATCGCTGAATGTGCAGCGACTTCATTTTTTTAAATTAATTTTTTTTTAAAAAAAAGATATTTTATTTTTTAAAAAGTAATTTTTTTAAAAAAAATCCCTGGAAGCCATTTCTTAAAAAAAATATTATAATTTTTTTTATAAAATCACTGCTTTAAATTTATTTTTTTTAAAAAAAATTAATTTTTTTTTAAAATCGCTGCTTAGGCAGCGATTTCCATATTTAAAAAAATTAAAATAAAATCGTTGAGCAATTTACATATTTTAAAAAAAATTATAAAATCGCTGCGTATGCAGCAATTTAAAAATTTTATAATTTTTTTTTCTTTTTTTAAAATCGCTGAGAATTTTTTTATATATATAAAATCGCTGCGTAGGCAGCGATTTAAAAATTTTATAAAAAAAAATTTAAAAAAAAAAATCGCTGCCTGGGCAGCGATTTAACATTTTTAAAAAAATTATAAAATTTTTAAATCGCTGCCTACGCAGCGATTTTCCTTATTTTTTTTAAAAAAATTAAAATCGCTGCCTAGGTAGCGATTTCATTTTTTTTTTAAAAAAAAAATCACATTTTGAAAAATCACTCAGAGGCAGCGATTTGCTTTTTTCGGTGGAGTAAATCGTTGTTGACGCAGCGATTTTGCCGTTTTGGTTAATATAAAATTCTATATACTGTTTTGGAATTTTTGTTAATATTTTGTAACCTTTAGGCTCCGGACTCTCGCAAATACCCCCAAGTGTTAACTACCTAAATTTTTACTGATGTGACAAGTCAAATGAGACTATTCCCTCCACCTAAGAGTCGTCAACTAGGATTCACTACAAAAAACATGACCTTTAGAGGCGCGATAAAACACAAAATCCTGAAATATTGCCACTAAAGGTTTTGAGTGATTTTTAGTGGCGACTAAGGTTGCAACAATATTCGCTAGTAAAACGTATTTTTTCAACCAAAATAAAATATGATAATTAATTTTTGGTTGCAACATAATTTTCTAAAATAAATTACTTGTTACGAAATCATCAAAATCAGTTGTCGAATCAAATCTCCTTAGACATAATGCATTATTGTACATATGACATAAGAATAAAATATACAGTGTCTTCAAACTCCTCCATCGATATCATTTTATTTATTTTAAAAAAAATAATAAAGAAAAAAACACAAAATCAGAATTTGATGTTAAACCATTTGTGACGATATTTTGGGCTTTTGTGGCGATTTGTTATCACCACTAAAGGACTTGTTTTCTTATAGTGAATCTTAGTTGTCATGTCAGCAAAAATGTGGAGTGTTTACTATTGAGGGTATTTGTGGTCTCTTAGGATAACAATGGGGGCATTTCTTATTCCAAAGTGTAACGAAGTGTATAACTAGTCTATTTCACATAGTTCATGAGAATTTTTTACCCTTTTCTGTAAAATTTAAAACCTCCAATGTATCTCTTAGAAATCCTCAAAAGATTTGCGAAATATAATGAGAAACAAGCAAACTTTACCAGACACAATCTCCAAACTTTGATGAAAACAAAATTTCAAAAGAAACAGAGTTTATGTATTGATCTTGAGTCTTACCTTTTGTATTTTTTTTTAGCCACGGCTATTACTCTTTTTTTTTCTTGTATTACATGCTAACAACAGGCAAAAACTTTTCGAAGGGCACCAGTAAACATCTAAGCTACTTTTTCAAAAAAATGAAAAATTTTAAGATAAATGTTGCGATGGCAAAAAATAAAAAAAGAGAAGGAGAGAGGGATCGTAGAAAATTTACAATTTCTTTTACGTTAATGAGACACATTTCATTAATTAATTTGAAGAGACTAAAATATTCTTACACAAAATATAAAAGGAAACCCAGTAGACATGTTGATACCTATGTTTTTAACTTATACTTCTTTTTAATAAATAATAGAAAAGAAAAGAAAGAAGCAATGATGGATGAAAATTGAAATGGAAAAATGTTCCATTACTAATATAAGCAAATGGCTATGTTGTCAATAGATCAAAATATTTTAAGGTAACTACAGTCAATTAATTTTTTGATCAACAACACTACTCATTCTAATAGGTCCACAAAATGAAGCTTTTGAGCCCATATTTCACAATATAAGATAAAGTTGACATTCAAGAGGAACAATTAATTTTACTGATAATTGTGAAGTACAAACAAGTAGTGCACAAAATTAAGCTCAAATGGACAAAAATACCCTCAAAAGAAATTCTATGAGCATTTGGTGACATGTTGACGGGAAGCTAATTAACTCACACTCATAATATACATATATA
>NC_028639.1:58131703-58134517 GCF_001406875.1 Solanum pennellii
AAACCTTACCCCAGAACAAGAACCAGGTTCTTGTAAGTTGCTTTTAAGTAAAGACACAAACACTGATTGAATTAAAAACCTTCCTCACTCAAGGAAGGAAAAACCTCGTTTTATTAATTCAATTATAAGATTTTGTGATTACAACTCAATAATCAAGAAAACCTTATCTCTACTATCTCTCTCGATTGACTCCAATCGATCTCTCCAAAAGGCCAAACCCACCTTTTGTTACAATTCTCACTAACACTCAACCCTACAAAGAGCCAAACCCACCCTTTGTACAATAAACTGTAAATTACAATCAAGAACAAAACAAGAAGATAATTCTACACGTTAAAAACCTTCTCACTCAAGAATGTTTTCAACGTAGCAAACCTATCAGTCTTGAAGTCTTCAGTTTGATAATTAATTCTCACTTTTCTCTCTTTTGGAAGTCGTGGTCTTCTATTCTGCGTATGTCCTCTTTTTATAGATATTCATGCTGCATCGAATCCTTATCAAATAAGGTAAGGAAATTGTATTTAAACAAGGATTACTTCATTTGTACAATCCCTTTTATATACAACTTTCTTCCTTAATTATTAAAGTTTCCTTATTTGCATCAACTTGTATCTTTAATAATTAAGGTTTCCTTATTTGTATCAACTTGTATCTTCGATCTCTGGCCGAGTTATTTTACTACTTGTACTACTTGTGGCTGGCATCGAACCTGCTTTGCTTAAGTTGCTTGTCGCATTGAACCTGCTTTGCTTAAGTTGCTTGTCTATCATCAAAACATATCAACTTGTAGAATTAGGATTCTATCAAATTCCCCCTTTTTGATGAAGACAAACAAATCTATCTGTGTGATGCATGCAAATACTCTTCAAATACTCTTCCCCCTTTTGACAAACTTAAAAGAATCCAACAGCGGCTGATCAAAACCAAATATCATCCATAGTAACAATTGAAGCTCAGCCAGTTGAGCATAACACAGAGTTTAAACAACTAAGAGAACCAGGTTCAAACAAGATGCTTTTTCAATTTGAAGGTTGTCCAGGCTTGGTTGAAGCAGAAGCCAGCATATCCAGAACTCTGTCAACTCTTGCATTGTTAGCAAGTTGCTGCTGCACCAACTGATCCTTCAACCTGTGAATTTCAGCATTTGAAGTGTGGAGTTCAGCAAGTACCTTCTGGTTTTCTGACTCAAGAGTGACATATTTTTCTTCAACTACTTTGAGTTCCCTGAGTAACTGAGCAACAGGACCAGATGTACGTGGAGAAGCATTTGCAACCTGCTCCGACTCCATGGGAATGCCACAATCAGCAAGAATGGTTTGAGTGAACATATCTGCACGAGTTAAAATCCCGCCTTCTCCCAATGGTACTTCAAATGCATCAAGCACTCTAGTTAACAGATTTCCAAAAACTTCAATTCTTTGTCATCCATCAAAACTACAAACTTCATATTTTCTCATTCCCCAAGAATTTCCCCCTTTTTGATGATGACAAACTATGCATATGTCTATCCATATTATATAATTTCCCCCTTTTGGCATCATTGAAAACCAATAACCAAAGAACTCGACTAACATTCAATGAGTGCAATGTCATTTTTAATTCATAGCCACTTGGGCAACACTTTCAAGTACACTTCTGCTAACAAAATGGTTAGTTAATCTGAGGATATTAGTCATCTTACACTCATACACAATTAAGATCTTCAATGAGAAACGAAATAAACAAATATGTACCAGTTTATGCCCTTAATCAAAAACATATAATATCATGAGTATGAGGCAGACATAAGCACATCAAAGAGTCAAAAGAGTATAAAATTTGAGGATAAGGATTGGGACAAAGATTACTAAAGTGAGGAAGAAAGGGATGTTTACTGCCATTGATAATTTTTTCAGTATGCCCATTGTGCACCAGCTTCTTTATTCTGATCAGTTTTCTTAGAATGTGAAATTTCATCAAGAGAAACATGAGGTACATCATCACCTTCTTTTTTTTTTTAACTCTACTCCGTAACATTTTCATTCCTCCATGATTTTCTTTCTTTCTTTTTTTTTTTCTTTTGTTTTTTTTTTGATAGCCTTTTTCTTGATGACAACTTTGAAGGAGTATCAACTACCAGTAAGAGATTCATCACATTTTGGTGCACAAAGAGATGTGTTTATCAATAATGAAAGCAAGCAACAATTTATTTCTGTGAGAATTGTTCCCCCTGAGAGATAGACAGGTTATACACTTGGAATGCATGAAATATCAATTTGGAGTTTGTGAACCTGGTTCAGATGTGGGTGGTAAAGCAAGGTTCCCCCTAAATTAAAGCATGAATGACTTCAATACTGAGATTTTCATCATTAGAGTAGTTTGAGTTTGAACGATGCTTATTGTCAAAGAGGGTTTTTGGTGATCTTTAAGAAAGTTGAATTTTTTTTTTTTATGATCAACCAGGTTCATTAGTGCTTATGTTTGACCCAAACTCAGGAAATTAATGCATTGAAAAAGGATGGTACATACCTGAGTATTACAGAGAAACCAGGTTCCCCTTTTTTTTTTTGTGTTTCTCCATGATTTACTTAATGGTGTTAGCAAATAGTAGAAATAACATCCACAGACTTTCTAAACATTGTTTGAGATGCGATTTGAGTGTGTACCTGTTACAGTACGAGGTTGAGTTAGCAGATATTCATTGTATAATTACTCGAGCGTAAGATTATTCGTTTACTAGCCAATTATTAAAGGAAATCATGATAATGCATCAACTTGTTTCGATAAGACCATGCTTTGACTGATTTTTCTCAAGTTCTTCATATTCAAGGCCTT
>NC_028639.1:58138010-58148602 GCF_001406875.1 Solanum pennellii
CAACTCAATAATCAAGAAAACCTTATCTCTACTATCTCTCTCGATTGACTCCAATCGATCTCTCCAAAAGGCCAAACCCACCTTTTGTTACAACTCTCACTAACACTCAACCCTACAAAGAGCCAAACCCACCCTTTGTACAATAAACTGTAAATTACAATCAAGAACAAAACAAGAAGATAATTCTACACGTTAAAAACCTTCTCACTCAAGAATGTTTTCAACGTAGCAAACCTATCAGTCTTGAAGACTTCAGTTTGATAATTAATTCTCACTTTTCTCTCTTTTGGAAGTCGTGGTCTTCTATTCTGCGTATGTCCTCTTTTTATAGATATTCATGCTGCATCGAATCCTTATCAAATAAGGTAAGGAAATTGTATTTAAACAAGGATTACTTCTTTTGTACAATCCCTTTTATATACAACTTTCTTCCTTAATTATTAAAGTTTCCTTATTTGCATCAACTTGTATCTTTAATAATTAAGGTTTCCTTATTTGTATCAACTTGTATCTTTAGCACTAATTGGACCGTGTCAATATTTCGTGACAATTTCTGCGATCTCTGGCCGAGTTATTTTACTACTTGTACTACTTGTGGCTGGCATCAAACCTGCTTTGCTTAAGTTGCTTGTCGCATTGAACCTGCTTTGCTTAAGTTGCTTGTCTATCATCAAAACATATCAACTTGTAGAATTAGGATTCTATCAGTATTAGATTTAAATACTAAAATTTTGTATTAACTCTATTTTGAAGTTACAATAATATTTGGTAAAAATGTTAAGGCAATAATCATTTAATGAGAAAAACTCCTACAAGGAATGTTCATCTAAAAAAAACATTATTATCCAAATTGAATATACATAAATGGAAAAATAATAATTACCATGCTTCAGACTAATCCAAGTAAGTACAATCAAGAATAAATTCTCATTTTCAACAATCTTAAAGCTTGGACATAAAATGCAAATAGATTTATTAGCCTTTTTTTGTGCCAACACAAATTCTAGTACTATATATAGACACACAAAATAGACCTAGTTCAGTACACAAAATTATCATGGAGGCGCCTTTAGAAGCTGTTAGGGATAGAAAGACAGGTGATTTGTTGTTCTACAAAAAATCTCCTCCGCCTTTCAAGATCGATCCTCTTCGAATTGGTTCACAAGAAAATAATTTTGTTGATTTGGTTCCATCAAAGAATGAGCCAGTGACCGCTAATAATTTCAAAGATGCAGCGGCTGCTCAACAAGTGTTGTTGAATTTCGGAGATGATTATGGATATGAAGAAAATCTTCGACGTTTGGAGGAAAACTTTCCATCTGTCAATCATCAAATCAATGAACGATCTAAGAGATTGGGCGAACTGGCTATTTCAACCGCCGCACTAGAAATTCTTAAAGATATAAGAAGTTTAAGTAAATATGTCTACAAGTTGTCTTCCACTGAAGACATGCTTAATCAGTTTGAGGAAAAAAATCTTTTTTGATTTGACCGAAATAGCCAAGTTCTACAATTGATTGATTTTAGTGTAATTTACTTTATTATTTTTATATCCATATATGTGTTTCGTATATAGTTAGATCTCGACTTGTTTGCATTTACATTTGCATTTTTATATACATCGTTGTTTGTGTACCGAAATTGCATATTTTTTTAGTACAGGGCATCTTCAGGCGGTTGTTGAGAGACCTCAGCTAGGAGATCACTGACTTGTCGAGTTTAAGGGTGAGCCAGTTCTTTTTGGCTACCATGGATTCATCTAGGATTTTAGCCTATTTCCTTCGACTTAGACCTTTCAAACTCTTACTTTATGTTTAGTTCGTTTTGGGGTTGCATCCCCTTATCTTAGAATGTTTACTTCAATGTTTTGATACAATGACTTTAGGGTCCTTGGAGTTGAATTTCCGCTTGTTTATGTTTATGTTCGATAACTTACTGAGTTTATGGGAACTCAACTTTCTCTAAATGCTTGTCTTTTGAATAGCATTGTTTAGTTGGGCTGTAATAATTGTCCTCCCATTAGAGGATTAGTGTGGGTGACAATCATGGCGGTTTGAGTCGTAACACTCTTACCATCCTAGGTGTACTAATTATGACCCATACACCTTATTTTTAGCCATCCTACCTCATTTTGCTGCCAATTCTACCATTAAACATTAAACCATATTTTCACTGTAAGGTTTTTCTAAACCTACCCTTTATGTCAAATAAGATTTTCCAAGCCTACCTTGCATACCAAACGCCACACATACCTTACTCTAAGTTACAAACCACTTTAACCCACACAAACATACACATACATACATATATATATAGTCCCAATAAATAAACTAAGCACAAGATTTTCGGTCGCCAACCTGATCTATAAACCACATTAGACATGTCTAAACGATCACCATAACTAACATCTAATTTCAAATCACCTTTAAAGAAACCGGACCACTAAGGTTCCTCGGGATATCTACGATAATATTTAACATTCCAAATCGGTTTACACTTGAACCATCCCTTAATTAAACTCAGCCAACCATGGATAACAAGGATAGATATATCACAATAAAATAATTTGGTTCACTCATGGAATAAGCAAATAAATAGCTAATGTGCAAATTGTGCTACCCCAGTAAACCGACAATAGAACATATACTAGGTGTGGTATCTAAGGCAACCATAAATATTTCATAGAAAATATGTACTCGAGTCAATTGATAATATTTACGAGGCATGATGCATGATCTAATCAAGAGATATCTTATATTAGGCATGGTGTCTGATCGAACCGATGAATCACATATATCACACAATTATGATGATTGCAATTACAGTCGTAAACCACGAGCAAGTAAGACAAATTCATATGTGAGATTAACAATAAAATATCATTCACATTTATTCCTTTAATTTATTTCGTGAACATGCATTATGTATGGCACACTTAATCCTTATGGCATACCGTCAATTCACCTCAAAAAGTAAAAGGTTTACAATTATGAACTAGTCAGCCATAGCTAGTCATAGGATAATACTTGCTTACACAATACATTTCCGCCCTATTAATTAGCAATAATCAACACTCTTTAATCAACAAGACCCCGCATCAAAAGGCCTAGGTATTAAATCTACTGTCAATCTACAAAATATTATGAATTAAAGACTGATTTAAGTTCTAACTACCTAGTAAACCCTAGACCAGATCATGAGTTGTTACTACTTTTGTGAAATATACCCGAATTTACTTCTAAAAAGTCTTACGAACTCCTTCATGCCTTAGGAACAATAAAACAAAATCTACTTAAACACTTCACCCAATTATTTTCTCGAATTTCCCTAGACCTCATCTTACTAAAATTTTTCCGAGTCTAGCATAACCTGAAATTTTCAATTCTTCAACCCAGAAATTTTCTCACACTATTTCTTTACAAATAGTTAGTTTTTAACGATTGGAACGTTATATGTTATTCTTACAATCGAAGTTAATTTAGTGTTCAATGTCAAGATTTTAATCAGTCTTACCAAGTCTTGTTAGGTTGAAATCATTAAATTTCTCCGAGTTTCGTTGCAGTAAATACAATGAGGTTAAAAATAAAGATGATATACAGGTTATGCTTCAATTACATGGAAAATTATTTATACTTTAGAAATATTAAGTGACAATGACAATATTTTTGAACGTATATTAAGGTGGTAAGGAATAAGTTTCAGTCACTCATTTCTTGAGATGAGAAGCGATCTCATTTCGTGGTTTCTATGTCACGACAATGGCATGGTAACGAAGAACTTATTTTGAACAGGAAGAAGTGAGTTTTTTTTAATTATTCAATGAACGAATGCGATACTACTGTTAAATTTGTTTCAAACTTGAATTAGATATTGACGATTGGGTTTACTTGAAAATCTCACCCATAAATGGTGTGATGAGATTTGTAAATAAAACGTAGCGTAGTCCCCAATATGTGGGTCCATATGACATTTTGAAGTGTATGCCAACATTTTTCTTAATGCTACTTTTGTTTAACAAGATAACCACTTTAAATTTACAAAAAAAGTCAAACATTTATCACGCCCAATTTAACAATACATTTGTAACACTTCGCGATTTGAAAAAAATAGAATGAGTAAGAAGCCATATTTTTGGAAATAATCAAATTTGGAAAGTTTGACCAAGTTAAGTTAAGTATGAGTTTTGGGTCAACTTCAAACGACTATAAATCCTAGCTTAGAATGAGTTAGGTGTGCTACAAGATACCATAGGAAACATCTTTGAATTATATTTTCAATGCCACCAAGTTTGCTCAATTTTGATTTCGCATAAAGGATATGCGTATGCCCATTTAAAGTCGGGTTGTCTAGATAAGGAAAGTCAAAATTAGATTTTAAAAGGTATTATGGTCATTTTGCTACGCAATTATTGAATTTCATTTTTAGTGATTTAATTAGGGTCTAAACTATTTTGACTCAGTTTACGCTTCATAAAATAAAGTTAGAGTTTTGAGAGGAGAGAATAGAAGAGGAGAAAAAGTTAGGAAATTGTCGCGTTCTTGGAGAATTGCATGTGCATTTTGCCAAGCGTTAATCCCTAAGAAGTAATTGAGATCACATAGCTTTGGGTTCGTTCACCCATGCACCAATCATGATTTATTTCAGCAAATTCATGCTCTTGAAAGTATAGAAGTTGGGTTCTTGATGGACTTTGTTGAAGTCTCTATTGGGTTCTTGATTGTTGAAGTTGTAGAGAAATTCTTGATCTAAGCTCATGAAAATGTTGTTTTGAGTTGATTCTAGCATATTTTGGTTATGTAGTCGAATATAATAGTTTGGGGGAAAGAAATAATTGAATCTAGAGTGTTTAGAGTTGAAAAACGACCAAAAGAATTCGTCAAATATCTGGGGAAAGGGGTTCAGGCGTTGTGCTACTCTGAGCGCCACACATCAAGCTCTGAAATTTGGCCTCTAAGGCGCCGGGAACTCCGATGCGCCCCAAGCTATGCCATGTAGTTCAGCCTGGCGCCTTGTGCCACTCAGAACACTAGGGGTGCAAGTCTTCCACTTTTGACCACTTCTTTCTGTTTGAGTTCCCTTGCATCGTACCTAAGTTTTTAATCGATTTCTACACTCTAAGGTACATCTAAAAAAAGTGAGAACATCCATAACATTAGATCATGAGTCTTTAATCCATAATAAAGTAAAGAGTCAAGGCTAGAGAAGTTCATAGATTTTTCTAAAATTCTTTCACAAAATTTTAAATTTGTTTAAGACTTGAGTTTTAGGTTGAGTAAAGAGTACAATGGAAGTTCATTTCTTTAAAGGATATATAGGAACTAAGTTTTCCCAAAGAAAAAATGTTGTCACATTTAAATATAAGAGGAAACATCAATTTCCAAATGACTTCTCACGAATCGCTTTGAGTTCCATATCTTGTTAGAGATAAGCTTTTTGAGTAATTACCTCAAATCACAAAAAGAG
Source organism: Solanum pennellii (assembly GCF_001406875.1). Taxonomy (NCBI): domain Eukaryota; kingdom Viridiplantae; phylum Streptophyta; class Magnoliopsida; order Solanales; family Solanaceae; genus Solanum; species Solanum pennellii. Next base: position 58,143,474 of record NC_028639.1, read on the forward strand.
TTTTGTTTTAAAAAATATGAGTTGAGTATATTTTGGGACTAATATTAAGCACAGAGAGAAGTTCATAATAATTCAAGTCTCCACAAACCATGTTGTCATTGTGGGTAAAAAGGGTCATCCTTTTAAGATGACACCTTAATGCTTTTTAGTATAGGCTAGTGGATCCAGTCAGTTGAGGTGTTCTATATCCCGACAAGTTATAGAACATTTCTGGCAGCGTGGCAAGACGTTGTATAATCACATTAGCTCATAGTGATGGTCGTCCGTTATAGAATCTCCCACATAATTATTTTACTTTATTATAAAAGTAAATTGTGTTGTTATTACTATTTAAATGCTTTATAGAAATTGCAGCTTTACTGTTGTTTTATTTTGCATTTGATTTAAGTACCCATGAGTTGAGTAAATCTAAGGTAATTGTTCTTTTCAAATTTATTTCATGCTTATGTCGTGTTTAGTTTTCCCCTCACATGCTTGTAATTTCAATGTACTGATAACTTTTAGCCTGCATCGTTTTATGATACAGATACAAGAAATTAGGATCAGCATCAAGCGCCTCGTTGATCCCTTCGATCATTTATAGTTCGTTGGTGAGCCTCCTTGCTTCCGTAGGATCCGCTTTTATTGTTTTTTTTTTATAGAAGTTTAGTTCATTAGGATGTCATGGGTCTTTTTCCGACACCCATCTGAGCTATAAGAGGCTTCATAGACGGTTAGTTAGTCCATTTAAATATTGTCATTATCTTGTTATTGGATTATGCTGAATTTTGAGTTGCCACTTTGGCTAAGTCGAATCTTATTTAATACAATTTACGTTATCAACTTCAAACAACCATACCTCCTAGTTCAGGAAGATTTAGGTGTGCTTCAAGATACCGTAGAGAATATCTTTGAATTATATTTCCTACTCCGCTGAGTTTGCTCAATTGTGAGTTCGTATGAGGGAGCTATGCCCATTGAAAGTCAGCCTGTCTAGATAAGGAAAGTCAAAATGAGATTTTAGAATTACAAATGATTTAGTTTCATTTTTAGTGATTCAAATAGGTTCTAAATTGTTTGATTCAATTTATGCATCATAAAATAAACTTAGGGTTTTAAGAGAAAAGAAAAGAAGGGGAGAAGAGGCTAAAAAATCATCGCATTCATGGAGAATTGCTTCTGGATTTTGCCAAGGGTTAAACCCTACAAGGTATGTCAGATTGTATAGTGTTGTTTCATTCACCCACGTGCCAATCTTGATTTATTTCAGCGAATTTATGTTCTTAAAAGTATAGAAATTGGGTTCTTGATGGACTCTTAAAAAGTTTCTATTGGTTCTTGATTGTTGAAGTTGTAGAGAAGTTCTTGATCTAAGTTCATGAAATTAAATGTTGTTTTGAGTAGATTCTTTCATATTTTGGTTATGTTGTTGAATCTAAGTGTTTGAGGAAAGACCAAATTGAATCCAGAGGGTTTAGAGTGAAAAAACGACCAAGATAATTCACCCACCATAAGGCTCTAAAAGTTTTCCTCTGGGCGTCGTGCTAATCGGTGCGCCCCAAGCCATCTCAGAAGTCAGGCTCTAGCGCCCCAGGCCACTCAGAGCACTAGGGTTGTCAGGCCTTCCACTTTTACCGACTTATTTCCGTTTAAGTTCCCCTGCAACGTACTAAGTTTTCGAATCGATTTTTACACTCTAAGGTATGTCTAAATAAAATGAAACCATCCATAACATGAGACATGAGTCTTATATCCATAATTCAATTCAAGGGAAGTAAAGAGTCAAGTCAAGAGAAGTTCATAGACTTATGCAAAATTCTTTCACAAACGTTTTAAATTTGCTTTAAGACTTGAGTTTTGAGTTGAGTAAAGAGTAAAGAGTGAAGTTAATTTCATTAAAGGATATATTGGAACTAAGCTATCCCAAATAGAAAATGTTTTAAGATAAGAGGAAACACTAATTCCCAAATGAGTTCTCATGAGTAGTTTTGAGTTATATCTCTTTTAAGAGATAAGCTTTTTGAATTTATGTTCTTAAAAGTATAGAAATTGGGTTCTTGATTGACTATTATAAAGTTTCTATTGGTTCTTGATTGTTGAAGTTGTAGAGAAGTTCTTGATCTAAGTTCATGAAATTAAATGTTGTTTTGAGTAAATTTTTTCATATTTTGGTTATGTTGTTGAATCTAAGTGTTTGGGGAAAGAGCAAATTGAATCCAGAACGTTTAGAATTGAAAAACGACCAAGAGAATTCACCCACCATAAGGCTCTAAAATTTTTCCTTTGGGTGTCGTGCCAATCGGTGCGCCCCAAGCCATCTCAGCAGTCTGGCTCTAGCGCCCTGTGCCACTCAGAGCACTAGGGTTGTCAGGCCTTCCACTTTTACCGACTTATTTCCGTTTACGTTCCCCTGCAACGTACTAAGTTTTCGAATCGATTTTTACACTCTAAGGTATGTCTAAATAAAATGAAACCATCCATAACATGAGACATGAGTCTTATATCCATAATTCAATTCAAGGAAAGTAAAGAGTCAAGTCAACAAAAGTTCATAGAGTTTTGCAAAATTCTTTCACAAACGTTTTAAATTTGCTTTTAAGACTTGAGTTTTGAGTTGAGTAAAGAGTAAAGAGTGAAGTTAATTTCATTAAAGGATATATTGGAACTAAGCTATCCCAAATAGCAAATGTTTTAAGATTAGAGGAAACACTAATTCCCAAATGAGTTCTCATGAGTAGTTTTGAGTTATATCTCTTTTAAGAGATAAGATTTTTGAGTAATTACCTCAAATCAAAGAAAGAGTTTTGTTTTAAAACATATGAGCTCAGTATATTTTGGGAGTAGTATTGAGAACCAATATGAAGACGAGTTCATAATAACTCAAGTCTCCATTAATGATGTAGCCATCGTGGGTAGAAAGTGTCATACTTTTTAGATGACACTTAGTGTTTTTTAGCATAGACTAGTGGATCCACTTAGTTAAGACGTTCTATATCCTGGTAAGTTGTATGATAGTTCTGGAAGCATGGGTGGGAGGTTGCATAACCACATTAGCTCATAGTGATGGTTGTCGGTAAGATAAACTCCCATAGGATTATGTTACTTTAATTTATGAGTAAATTGAGTTGTTATTACTGTTTAAATGCCTTATATAAGCTGCACCTTACTGTTGTTTTATCTTGCATTTGAGTTAAGTGTCCATGAGTTGAGTAAAACTTCTTTTCAAATTCAGTTCAAGTTTATGTCGTGTTTAGTTTTCCCCTTACATGCTTGTCCATTCAATGTACTGATGTCTTTTAGCCTGCATCATAAAATGATACAATTAATATATATTGAGACGACATCTATCTCAGTTACTAGAGGCTTTATAGACAACTAGTTAGTTCGTTTGAAAGTCATTATCTTGTTAATGGCTTATGTTGAATTTTGAGTTGCCACTATGGCTAAGTCGAGTGTCATTTAATACATTCTAAGTTTTATATTGAGCAATTTTGTTTACATTTTAAGTCGATGTTATTTGATACATTCTAAGTTATGAGTAAGTCTTCCGCTAAGTGTTGACCCAATCCAAGGGTTCGTATGGGGGTAGTAATGGTTCTTGAGTGCCTGCCACGTCCATGGTGTAGGCTTGGAACATGACAAACTTGGTATCAGAGCCCTGACTTCAAGAGTCCCAGGGAGTCTATGAAGACGTGTCTATAGAGTCCTAGTTATTGGTTTGAAACGCGTCACATCTATAATTATGAAGCTGCAACATTTTAGGATTTTTCTCCTTTCATACTCATTTCGTGCCATTGGGTTTATCTTTATACAGATTTCTTAATCGCGCTTGCGCGTATCTTTTAGATCATTACTTCTCGAATAGCTATCCATTGTCACCTAGTTAGAAGGAACATTAAGGAACAAGGGTTAGTGAATGCACCAGAAGTGCAAACTTAAGGAGAGGTCATCAATGCTAAGCTCCGTGAGGCCATCATGATGTTGAGCCAAGTTGTGACCAACCAAGCATGAAACAAAGAGAGAATCGTCAGGTAATGGCTGATGCTTCTAGAATCCGTGAGTTTCTAAGGATAATCCTTTGAGTTTCACTGGTTCAAACATCACTGAGGATCCGGAAAATTTTGTCGAAGAAGTTGAGAAGGTATTCAATATCATGCATGTCACTAATGCTGAAAGAGTTGAACTAGATGCACACCAGCTGAAGCTTATCGCTAGAATATGGTTTGACCAATGGAAGAAGTAAAGGCTGAGGGTGCACCAATTTTGAGTTGGTTTATGTTTGACGAAGCTTTCTTGGGGCGTTACTTTCCCTGGTAACTGAGAGAATCAAAGGTACGATAATTTCTTAACCTTAAGAAGGAATCTATGAGCATTCATGAATATATCCTTAAGTTCAACTAGTTTTCCCGTGATGCTTCGAAGATGGTTGCGAATATGAAGAGTAGGATCAGTTTGTTTATTGTTGGTTCGTCTCGTTTGTCGAGTAAGGAAGGTAAGACAACTATGGTTATAGGTGATATGGATATAGCGAGGTTGATGATTCATGTGCAGAAGGTTTAGGTGGATAAGTTGAGGGATAGAGAAGAATCGAGAAATAAGAAATCTAAAAAAGGGAATAAATCCTGGCAACAAACGAGAAATGCGAACCAATCTTCTTTCCAACAGAAACATAAGAGACCTGCTCCATCATCTGCTAGTGTACCTGCACCAAGGAACAAAGGTGAGTACAATAGCCAGAACTCCCAGAATTTCAAAACCTGAACATGCAGAGTCTCAAGGTAGTGTGGCATAAAAAGGTAACTTGGCTCCTACATGTTCTAAGTGTGGAAGAAATCACCCTGAAGCGTGTTGCTATGACTCCACAGATTTTTTCAAGAGTGGCCAAGAGGGTTACTTCAAGAAACAATGTCCAAAGAAGAGGAAAAGTAGTAGGAATAGGGGCAATAGAGTTCTTCAGTTGCTCACCAGACATGGCTGCACCTAGAGGAGCTATTGCAGGAACTAGGAGCGAATCGCCTTTATGATAGCAGTAGTCTCCAAAGGCAAGATGATTCAGCAGATGTTGTCACTGCTATGATCAAAGTCTTTACTTTTGATGTTTATGCTGTACTAGATCCAAGAGTGAGTTCATCTTTTGTAACCCCCCCCCC
>NC_028639.1:58150441-58189019 GCF_001406875.1 Solanum pennellii
TATATATATATATATATATTAAAAAATTTGGAAGATAATCACATGTCAACTTTTTTTTAAAAAAAAAGGTGACAGGTCAAATTCTTATAAAAATATTCAAATTTTTTAAAAAAATTCACATGCATTTATAAAAAATTGTGTCAATTCACATGCAAATAGTGTCAAAGTCACATATTACATTTTTATTTTGTTATAAATTGATTGAATTGTATTTCACATGTAAATAGTGTAATTTTTATTTTGTTATAAATTGACTGAATATTCACATGCAAATAGTGTAATTTTTATTTTGTTATGGATTGATTGAATTCAAATGCAAATAGTGTATTTTTTATTTTATTATAAATTGTTGAATACAATTCACGTGCAAATAGTGTCAACATTTTTACTTTGTTATAAATTGATGAATTGCTCATTCATATTACATTGTACTTTTTCAATTTTCCAACAATCTTAAAAGCATTTCTAATTTTCTAAATCTAAAGTTTTTAAAAGCCTTTTCTTCATAAAGTGAGTTTGAATTTATTTTATTTTTAATTTATTTTAATTAATTTTATACTTTTATATGATATTGTTGATATATTCAATCTTTTGATACTTATATTAATGTTAATATTTCTTTTTATTTTTGTGTATAGATATGCATCCGTCAAATGTATACGTACATCCTGGTCCAGTAGAGCATGATGTATTAAAATTCAAGTTCATCATCGTTCCGAAGGAATTTGGAATGGTAGCATAAAAGAAGAGAGGTCTTGCTTATATACGCGTCGTGGTGATATTGAATTATGGCAACATATAAAATATCATCCATTACATTCTCGCATCAGTCAATATTTTGAAAATTGTAGATTTAAAGGAATTCTTGATTCTGCTTTAATTGAAAGGTGGCGTCCAGAAACTCATACTTTTCACATGCGAACTGGCGAGGCTACCATAACTTTACAAGATATTGAAATTTTATTCGAAATGGTAGTAGATGGTAGTCCTACAATTTTAAATGGAGCTGATTCTTTATGGATTATAGGTAGACAAGAAATGATATTTGAATTAACAGGATGGTTACCCGATACTAGTTGTTTTTCTGGTGTTAGTAGATTGTTAACATATAAATTGATTGATTATATTGAACGTTTGGATGGTATTAATGATCACTCAACTGAGCATTAAGTGCAACAAAGATTTAGATTATATTTATTATGGTTATGTGGTGGATCAATATTTCCGAATAAATCTAATAATAAGATTAATTTGGACATTTTGATTGACATGAGAAATTTTGATTTAATGTCAACTCAAGCATGGTGAACAGCCGCATTATCATACTTGTATAATTGTATATGCCGTGCATCAATGAAAAAATCAAATGAAGTTTGTGGATTTCTCTCTTTAGTGCAGGTATGCATATTTTTTAATTAAATATTTTTTATATACTAGTAATATGCTCTTTTAAATTTAAGTGCATTATAAGTAATGGTGAATTTATTTATTGTAGATTTGGACATGGGAAAGAATTATTCCCCTGCAACCATTGCCAAAGCCTCTAAGGACCAATCAACTTGAGGCTTCAACTGCGCTTGCACGTAAATGGACGCGACGTAGAAATCATCAAAATGAGGCACGAACTGTAATCGGTGTGATTAGGATGTACTAGATAATTTAACTGATGAACATGTATATAATATTATTAGTATTTTAAACTATTCATATTTTATTTCATTTTAAATAAGAATATGTTTGGTAGATCTTTAAATGAGGCACTTATGTTTCATTACCCAAGAAAACTATGTGAATAAAATGACATATACATAGATTCTTGTTAGGTCCTTAAAAGTAAAATATCTCATGACACAATGGGACAAAAAAATTATTTTGTAAGATTGTTCATTTTCACGTACATAATTTTTTTATTTTTCTGCCAATGTTGTTTTTATAATTATCTTACTTAATTATTTTTTTATAGTTTATTTGGCAACCTTATTCGGAAGATGTTATTAATGGATTGTCTGAGTGGTGTCGGTCAGGACAACGTGTCTGGATGGCACAGGTGACACCGTTTTATGAAATTTATCGTGAGTGGCACATGATTGATCGTGTTGTGAGCCAGTTCGGTTATTTACAACATATTCCTGGACGGTGTACCCAATTTTTCGAATATCATTTTAAGCGTGATAAACGATCCAAAATAAAACAAGAAGATATAGATGCATTTAACTACACACAATATTTATGGGAACAACGTCAAAATCGTATATTTCGACTTCCATTTGCAAGTGATCAAAAATATTACTTTTGTTGGTACATGAGGCATACTCGCATGGTCTTTGGAAATCCACAACATGTTATACAAAAAGGGTATCAACACATGGTAGGAAGACATGAGGCATTAGTATGTATATTATGTAAATTTTCAATTATTGTGTCAATCTTTAATAACTTTTTTGTTATTAATATTTGTTTATTCATTATAGGCTAGGGGTCATGAAATGCAGTATCGTCGAGCTCGGATGATTGAAAATGATGAAAATCAATCTAATGAAATGAGACAATATGCAGAGGAAGTCGCTCGTATTTCAATGGAGTCAATGAATGCGGCCTTCTAGGGAACACGATTGAGCTTTGATCCTGATTACAATCCTCCCACTCAATACGATGAACCACCACCAGTACAAGTATCTCGCAGATCACGACAAACAACACCGAGAGAGGGTGCACGTCGAGGTAGAAGGACCACTGGTGAAACACTTGATTTTTCTGCAGGGCCCTCTAACACTAATGTGGCGACTCCCGAGCAGGGCCCTCTAACAGGTGAAACAGTTGATTTTTCAACATGGTATGCGTGAATTTCCTATACATAATTCTCCATTTGGTGGAAGATTGAATTTTTCGAATGTAAGTATAATAATTTTCATAGAATTTTTTTAACTTTTTATAATTTTTTTAATTTTATTACATGTTTATTTGATTATATTATATTGTATTGTATTATAGGTAACTGTGTCCGATGATTCAAGATTTAATGCTGGGGCTTCACAAAATTTAGTTCCTAATAGACAAAATCCACCTCGGAGAACATCCAGGCTACACAAATCAACTAGATGTGGAACAGGCAGTCACTATCAAAATGAGGAAGATTTTGAAAATGAAGATGTAGAAGATTCGGATTCAGAAGAATAATTTTTATGCACCTTTATTCTAAAAGGCTGAAGATTCAAATTTTGAAATGTATAAATTTTGTTGTTTCGTGCAAGTTTGAACAAAGTAATGAGATTCTTACTTCTTTTTTTTTATGTTTGAACAAGTTTGCAGGATTTATATTTTCTTTATGTCATAGGTCAAATCAATACTTTTGATGTTATGTCAAATCATTACTTTTTAATAGAGTTCAAATCAATAATATAATAATAATATAAAGATATTATACTTACAATAATTAAAATGCAGCAAGACAAATTAAATTCATGTCAACAAATAAATATAAAAGATATATCATAATAGTGATAACAAGACAATAAAAATACATTAACCTTAAAAACATAGACAAAATATTTAAAATCGAGTAGGACATCGTGCCTTTGTGACCTGTCTCCTTACAAACACTACATTTTCTAGTCATGCCAGCCAGAGCTATATCCATATTATTCTTAAGTCGGCTTCTTACTTGCGTACCACTTGTCCGCAAAATATTCAGTATTTGCAATTGAATTAAAAGGAGCTGGTGGCCAATACATTTCATCACCCACTGGGTTAAATGTCTCAGTGTATGTTCGTAATATTTTGCACTATAGAATTTACTTACATAAGATTTTGGCTCGATTCCGCGAAGTCCACAAAATTTGATTGCATGCGAACAAGGAATATGATAATTTCTCTATTTTCCATAAGAACATTTCTTACCTTTTGCAGTAACCTTGTGGACATTTCCACCTTTACCATCATGAGCAAAAGTAAGAATTTAAAAAACTTCATCACCTGTGTTGTAAGTCATGATATCTGTGTACTCTTGAGCTCATTGATATTAATCATTAAATTTATTATCTATCGCAAGAGGCCATGACATGTTACTTTGAAGTAATGCAATTGCAAGATTGTTTCTTTCAACAAAAAGATCAACGAGAGCTTTGAACGTCATTCGAACCATGGCAGTCACAGGAATTCCCTAGCTTTTTTCAATAAACCATTATATGACTCAGACACATTTGTCGTCATGTCACCCCATCTACGACCACCATCCTTATACATTGTCCATTTTTTCAAAGGAAATTCATTTAACCATTCATATGCTGCAGGAGACAATGTTTTAATTTGTTGCATCCGTTGCACAAACTTTTTCTCCTGATGTTCAGTAGCAGCCAACCACATTAGTTTTTCGAGTTCACTATTTACAATTTTTTTATTAAAATTTGCTTTTAAGTGTCGAACACATAATCTATGATATGTGTTGGAGGACTCAACCAATCATAAGATTGAACGCACTGCAAGATTCCTTGATGACGGTCAGAAATAAGACCAATTTCTTGTCGTTCACAAACTACATGTGTCCATAATAACTTGAGAAACCATGATCAAAACTCAAAACTCTCACGTGCAACTAAAGCATATGCAAGTGGAAAAATATTTCCATTCGCATCAACTTCAACCGCAATTAACAATTTGATATCATACAAACCATAAAGATGTGTGCCGTCGATAGAAATGACCGGCCTACAACGTTTAAAACCATCAATGCTCTGTTTAAAAGCCCAAAAAAAATTTAAAAATTTGCTCACCTTGCATTGTTGTAGAATGATGCTCCCACTCAATAATAGTGTCTGGATTGAATAATTGTAGTGCAGCCATGTATCGAAGTAATGCCTTAAATCAACTTTCAAAATCACCATAGACCATTTCAAATGCTTTTCTTCGACCTTTTTGTGCTTTTCTATAACTAGGAGTATAATGATGCTTTCCTTTGATAATTTCACGGATCATCTTAATATTTATGTCTGGATTTTGCATAACATATGGTATTAATGAAGTGGCAATCATATTATCATTGAAATTGAAATGATCCTCCTCATAGTTATCTGTAAGACAAGTGTCGGTTCAATCATTTTTCCTGTCTTCCACATACCGCTTGAAATCTCTCTAAACCGAATCATCCAATCACACCCTAACTCATGACGCTTGCAAATAACTTTCCAACTTTTACTCTTGGATTGATCACAAAGAAATTCTTTTTTAATAGCAAGACTATATGCTGTTACTGTAAATTTCATTTGCATCTTATTCATAAATAACATACCTAGTTGCATATACAAATTAAATGAATCAACATGAAATAAATAAATAAATAAATAAATAAACAACTACAAAATATTTAGTTTTCAACAATTGAACCTGACTGGATATGTTTAGGATTGTTTGAATTCCAAAGTGTCGTTCGATTGGAACCGTCATCTCTCGTGTAGATAAAATGTTCTGCATTTTCTTCACTGTGATCTAAGTATGGAATCGCTGTAGAATGATAATTAATATTTTGATCTTCAACAGATGCAGTAGGTGCATTATCCATATTATCATCATCGTCGTCATACATATCATCATTGTCTGTTAATTTATGCTAAGAAGGTTCATCATTGTGCAACTCACCAACTCGTTCATCACCCATAACATTATTATTTATAATTTGTGTACAATAATTCACTGCATTTTGAATTTGATCATACCTATAAAAATAATAATATAAATATATTACATATAAGAAAAATAATTTTAAGAAATAAGAAAACATTACTTTATTTACCTATTAGTTGAATCCGATGAGAAAAAATTCAAATGATTGAAATTTTGGCTAGACTCTCCCATAATGACACACTTGAGTTAGAAATAATGATCTCTTGAGGTAATGATCATGAGTATATATATATAACAATGTATGAAATCGCTACGTGAAAAATGATATTTAAAATACTAAAAAAAAAAAAGAAATCGCTACCTAGGCAACGATTTTCATTTTTTTTTAAAAATAAGAGGTAGGGATTTAAAAAAAATTATAAAATCGCTGCCAAGGCAGCGATTTAACATTTTTTTTAAAAATCACTGCCATGGCAGCGATGCGATTTTCCTTATTTAAAAAAAATTGAAAAAAAATTAAAATCGCTGCCTAGGTAGCGATTCCATTTTTAAAAAAAAAAAAGAAATTCACATTTTGCAAAATCGCTGCAGAGGCAGCGTTTTTGCTTTTTCCGGTGGAGTAAATCGCTATTGATGCAGCGATTTTTCCGTTTTGATTAATATAAAATTTTATATACCGTTCTAGAATTTTTGTTAATATTTTGTACGGCTTCATAGTTAAGAAGTTTGCAACTTATTACTCCCTCCGTTTCAAAAAGAATGACTCTGTTTCCTTTTTAGTCTGTTTAAAAAAGAATGACCTCTTTTTTCTTTTTTGACAACACTTTGACCTTAACTTTCCACGTGGCATGTTTAAGACCACAAGATTGAAAAGCATTTTGGTACATTTGACATAACTTTAATATAGAACCACAAGATTAAAAAGTTTTCTTTCTTTTCTTAAATTCCGTGCCAAGTCAAACTAGGTCATTCTTTTTGAAACGGATAGAGTAATTTTTTTTTCATATGTCAAGTTCAATTGGCAAATAAAACATATTAATTAACAAATAAAAATTTAGTGAGATAGTCACTAGGTTCATGACTGGTGAGTTCCATGAAATTAATGATATACAAGGAGAACATCTTCTCAAATTATAAAAATGTAATGTAAAATTTAGTTAAGTGGTTTTATTGATACAAATTTCTAGATTAAATGACTTAATTAATAAATAAAGTTTAATGACTTTATTAAATAAATTCTTAAAGTTGAGGGACTGATTAAGGATATTAACTCCAAAATAGAGATGTATCGTTTAACATACTCTACTTGTATCCTTTTCATACGCAATGAACCTTCAGTCGATCAAATGTATAACAAGAAACTCAAATTTTATAAAGATTTCCGTAAAATTGAATTTTAATTAAAATTCCTCATATAATTTTTACAGAAAAGGGTAAAAAAGTACCTCTAAATTATGCAAATAGATCAATATCCTTCATTACATTTTGGGATAAAAACTACCTCATTGTTATCTCAAGAGACCACAAATATCCTCATTGGCAAGTCACATAAGACTATTCCCTCCAGCTAAGCGTTGCCAAATAGGATTCACTACAGGAAACATGACCTTTAGAGGCGATAAAACACAAAATCCTGAAATATTGACACTAAAAGTTATGAGTGATTTTTAGTGGCGACTAAGGCTGCAACAATATTCACTAGTAAAACGTATTTTTTCAACCAAAAAAGAATATGATAATTAATTTTTGGTTGCAACATAATTTTCTAAAATAAATTACTTGTTACGAAATCATCAAAATTTGCTCTCGAATCAAATCTCATAATACATAATGCATTATTGTACATATGACATAAGAATAAATCATACAGTGTCTTCAAACTCCCCCTTAATCGATATCATTTTATTTTTAAAAAAAATAATGAAGAAAAAAACACAAAATCAGAATTTGATTTTAAACCATTTGTGACGATATTTTGGGCTTTGGTGGTGACTGTTATCACCGCTAAAGGACTTGTTTTCTTTTAGTGAATCTTACTTAACAATTCTTATTGGAAGAATTAGTCCCACATGGCTTGCCATGTCAGCAAAAATGTGGAGTGTTAACTCTTGAAGGTATTTGTGATCTCTTAGGATAACAACGGGGGCATTTCTTATTCCAAAATGTAACAAAGGGTATAAATGGTCTATTTTGCATAGTTCATGAGAATTTTTGACCCTTTTGTGTAAAATTTAAAACCTCCATTGTATCTCTTAGAAATCCTCAAAAGATTTGCGAAATATAATGAAAAAGAAGCAAATTTTACCAGACATAATCTCCAAACTTTGATGAAAATAAAAATTTCAAAAGAAACAGAGTTTATGTTTGATCTTTGAATCTTACCTTTTATATTTTTTTTAGCCATGGCAATTACTCTTTTTTTCTTGTATTACATGCTAACAATAGGCAAAAACCTTTCGAAGGGCACCAGTAAACATCTAAGCTACTTTTTCAAGAAAATGAAAAATTTGAAGATAAATGTTGCGGTGGCAAAATATAAAAAAAGAGAAGGAGGGATCCTAGAAAAATTTACAATTTCTTTTACGTTAATGAGACACATTTCATTAATTAATTTGAAGAGACTAAAATATTCTTACATAAATATAAAAGGACACCTAGTAGACATGTTGATACCTATGTTTTTAACTCATACTTCTTTTTAATAAATAATAGAAAAGAAAAGAAAGAAGCAATGATGGATGAAAATTGAAATGGAAAAATGTCCAATTAATCATATAAGAAAATGGCTAAGTTGTCAATAGATCAAAATATATTAGGGTAACTACAGTTAGTTATTTTTTTTTTTCCAACAAACTACTCATTCTAATAGGTATACAAAAATGAAGCTTTTGAGCCCATATTTCAATATATAGAATAAACTTGACATTTAAGAGAAACAGTTAATTTTATTGATTATTGTTATTCAGGAAAAAGTACTCTAGCACAAAGTACTAAACAAGATTAAGCTTAAATGGACAAAAATACCCTCAAAAGGAATTTTATGAGCATTNACATTATTATTCAAATTGAATCATATATATATATATATATATATATATATATATATATAAAAGTTAGAAGAGTTTAACCTCAATATTGATTTACCGTTTTATTCCTACAATATTACTTAAATAATCATTTATTAAAAAAAATTGTTGATAATCTCAGCCCTAATTTAATTCTACAGAAACTTATAGTTTTAGCAGTTTTCTCAATTTCATTTGCTTTAATTATCAGCTTATACAAAACCTTTTTAGATTCTTCACTCATATATATGAATCTCTCCAGTAATATGCCATTGTCCATTAATCGATTTCTCTTTGTTGTGTCTCATTCAAATACATCAGGTAAATATTTTTTTCTCCTGTTTATTTATAAGAACCGCTCTATGTCCATATGTATGTCTTTATCTAGCTAATTTCATTTGCTTGTCTTAATCATGTCTGATTTTGATATTTTTATTTCCTTATTGTTACTTGTCACAATGTTATCTTAATTATATTGTTACAAAAATTGCCTATTGTTGCTTGGTGTATAATTGATTTATTCATCCTTTGAATTAAAAGCCCAAGTACGTTCCCTTGGGCTTTGTTTCTCCTGTTTTCTGTTTATTCCTTGGGAAGTTTGGATTTTGTAGTCAGCTATTTGAACTTTTGCTTATTTCGATTTGTTTTTTTTTTTTCTAAATTGTTCAATTTTGCTTATTTTGTTATTTTTTGATCTATTTTCATTGTATAAAAACATATTGATTTATTTCAATGGATTTTATCTGATAAATTACTTATTCGTTAGGTGGAAATATTTTACGACCTATTATTTTCTATTTCCAGCACACATTAATAATCATCCTCTAACGTTTTATTATAACATAGCAAAGCTTTATGTGAAATCGATCTTGATAAGTACTAATGAAGTGTATCAATTGGCTTCAGTGGCATTTTGTCTCCTTGTAGCTTGGGTTGGTCATTCTTCCATCTCTCAACCATTGTACTTGCACAATAAAATATGCATTTGGATCGTCTTTCCTATGCTTTGTGGATTAATATGTGAATGGTTTGGGTTTTACCCGATTCTTTATTAATGGATAGCAATAAAATAAAATAATATTATTTCGTTGAGAGTGAACACACACGCGGGATTTGAGATTAACATTGTTGTCAAAATGGTATATTTATATCAGTTGAAAATAGTTTCGTGGGGTAATAGGACTCTCTTACAAACTTTAAATGTCTACTTGAAAAATAGGTATAAAGTTAATGGGATAATTATGTATTTTCTCCTTCTTCTACATCATATCACACACATTCATGACAATACTACTTTACAAATATCTCTCGGTAGAGAACAAAACAATTTATGGCTCACACGTACAACACATGTGCCAATGACTAGAAGAAAAATAAGCAAACAGGGAAAGAAGAATTTAAAATGCAGCAAGACAAGTCTTCACCCACCCTATTGTCATCCAGATTTAAGAAAATTATATCATGGGTGGATCTAGGGGTGGGAGGGTGTTCACCTGAATCCCCTCGATGAAATATTACCCAATATATATGGTAATTAATTTATTTTTACGCACATATGTAGATTTTTACTCCCCTAAATAAATAGAGTAGAGTTAGGTTCGATGGTTAAGGGGGTTTGAAATTCACCTTGAGATTTCAAGTATAAATTTTAGGCACTAATTTATTGTTCTCAAATCTCAATAAGGAAAATTTTAAATTAACAAATGACTTACACAAGGAAAAATGAGATTATTATGTCGATTCAATGGAACTTATCTTCTCTACTATCTCCAAAGTTCGTAAAAGTCTAACAAATATGACAAAAATATTTTCCTCTAACTTTCAATGTATTTCTCTTTCTTTAAAATCTCATCATTCATCAATCTACAATTGGAACTATTCCAAATGTTTAGATGTAGATCTCAATCAATGAAAAACAAAAATGATTTTCGGATTTTATAATTTCTAGCAATCTAAGCGATAATTACAATGCAATTTCAAAGCAATATTAAAAATTATTTTTAAAAAATTATTTCGCCTCCTAATCAAATATAAGCTATCATAAAACACGGAACGTGTTAATACCATATTTAGGATGCAGTTGTTTGAGCAATCTAGCAGATTGAGGAAGTTGTGATTGACAACTCCCATAAGCATCCCCCATTTTTCTTCTCGCTACACTTTAAAGAACAGTTCACAATAAAAAATAAAAAAAAGAGGATACGAGTGAAGTATATAACATAGAGAGGAAACGTATTTAAGTAGAAACCTTGAAGAAGAAAATCCTAACACTTGTACTCATTGCAAGGATTTAAACTTGTAACAATAAAATTTGACGGAGAAACTTAGGCTTTATTATTCTATGTTTGGTGTGCATCATGTGTACATTTGTATGATAATACACCCGATAGTTATCTGACACGTAACTCAAATAAACATTCAAAATATTTTTTTTCGTGAGAACACTATATTTTAACTTTTATTTGAAGTTAGATTGAATTATATCAATTGTTAAATAAATAGTTATTTAGAAACTAAATATGAAAAGTATTAAAAGTTGTGATTCGTATTATGTTAAATGCTTAAAATAATACTGATAAAAAATTATAGTATTTGAATCACGAAAAGAAACATGTATCACTTGAATTTGGATAAATTGATTTTATACTCTTTCGGATCAAGAAGAAAATATTTATAGTACTGGTTCTCAAACACGTGCAATGCACGTGTATTTCACGCTAAGTAAATAATAATGTGCAATAAGTTATATGAATTTGAAAGGAAATTTTAACGAATTAATCAACATCACCTCTCTGTATATAAAATTAAAGGCTAACAACATAAAAGACATAACAATTTTAACGAATTAATCAACATCACCTGAGAGGTAAACTATCACGAAATGGTTCTTTGACATTGCTGCCTCAAATATGCAATCGGCTATAAGAATCTCTAGCTTTCAATTATATGATATAATTTGAATACTAACACACTTATCAAAATTACTGTGGAAATTAATTGAAACTGCATCATATTATTTTTTTAAAATGTTTGGTGTTTTTATAAATAATAGAGTACATGAAAAGTTTTCTAACAGATGAAAATTAAAAGAATTAACAATTTTAAATTAATGGGATAAGTGCATACAATTATATAGTAAAAGATAAATTACACTAAGCGCTTGACAGATTCATAGGCTTCACATTAATGTTTCACCATTTTAGGAAGTTGAAATGAAACCAGAATATTGGATAGAGGACAATTTTAAGAAGATGAAAAAGCTAACAATTCCAAGACATATTTTCACAAACAATAGTTTGAGTGAATAGGAGAGAGGGGAGAGTGAAATGGGTGGTCCGATTAGATTTGAGGGTTCATATGTGAATGGTTCGGGTATTACCCGATTCTTTATTAATGGATAGCAATAAAATAAAATAATATTATTTCATTGAGAATGAACAATCGTTCGAGATTTGAGTTTAACATTGTTGTCAAAATGTTATATTTATATTAATTGAAAATAGTTTCATGGGGATAATAGGACTCTCGCAAACTTTAAATGTTTACTTAAAAAATTGGTACAAATTTAATGGGGCAATTATGTATTTTGCCCTTCTACTAGATCAATAGCATTGCACGCATTCATGATAACACAACTTTACAAATGTCCCTCGATAGTGAACGAAACAACTTATGGCTCACACGTGCAACGCAGCCCATGAGTAGTATATATAAATGAAAAAATAATAATTTGTATGCTTCAGACTAATCCAAGTAGAGTCAAGACAAGATTCTTATTTCCAACAATCTTGAAGCTTGAACTTAAAATGGAAATAGATTTATTAACCTTTTTTTGTGCTAACACAAATTCTAGTAGTATATATAGACACACAAAATAGACCTAGTTCAATACACAAAATTATCATGGAGGCGCCTTTTGAAGCTGTTAGGGATAGAATGACAAGTGATTTGTTAATCTACAAAAAATTTCCTCAACCTTTTAAGATCGATCTTCTTCGAATTGGTTCGCAAAAAAAAAGTTTTGTTGATGTGGTTCCATCAAAGAATGAGCCAATGGCCGCTAATAATTTCAAAGATGCGGCTGCTGCCAACAAGTGTTGTTGAATTTCGAAGATAACTATGGATATATAGAAAAATAGGTATGAATTTAATGGGGCAATTATGTATTTTCTCCTTCTACTAGATCAATAGCATTGCACGCATTCATGATAACACAACTTTACAAATGTCCCTCGATAGAGAACGAAACAACTTATGGCTCACACGTGCAATGCACGTACCCATGATTAGTATATATAAATGAAAAAGAATGATTAGTATGCTTTAGACTAATCCAAGTAAGTAGATTCAAGACTAGATTCTTGTTTTCAACTATCTTGAAGCTTGGACTTAAAATGGAAATAGATTTATTAGCCTTTTTTTTGTGCTAACACAAATTCTAGTAGTATATATAGACACACAAAATAGACCTAGGTCAATACACAAAATTATCATGGAGGCGCCTTTAGAAGCTGTTAGGAATAGAAAGACAAGTGATTTGTTGTTCTACAAAAAATCTCCACCGCCTTTTAAGATCTATCCTCTTCGAATTGGTACACAAAAAATAGTTTTGTTGATGTGGTTCCATCAAATAATGAGTCGATGGCCGCTAATAATTTAATAGATGC
This sequence comes from Solanum pennellii, assembly GCF_001406875.1. Taxonomy (NCBI): domain Eukaryota; kingdom Viridiplantae; phylum Streptophyta; class Magnoliopsida; order Solanales; family Solanaceae; genus Solanum; species Solanum pennellii. The sequence goes on from NC_028639.1 coordinate 58,163,790, forward strand.
GGCGTATGCTCAATAAGTGTCGTTGAATTTCGAAGATAACTATGAATATATAGAAAATTTTTGATGTTTAGAGGAGAATGTTCCATCTGCCAATCATTGAAACAATGAACGATCTAAGAGTGGGCGAACAAGCAATTTCAATCGCCACACCAAAAAATCTTGAAGATATAAGAGGTTTAAGTAAAGATGTTTACAAGTTGTATTCCACTGAAGACATGCTTAATAAGTTTGAGGAACAAAATCTTTTTTGATTTGACCGGAATAGCCAGGTTCTACAATTGGTTGATTTTAGTGTAAATTCACTTTAATATTTTAATATGCATATTTATGTTTCTTATATAGTTACATCTCGACTTCTTTGCATTTACATGAGCATTGTTATATGCACCGTTGTATGTGTACTAAACTACTAATATTGCACTTGCTTTTTTTTTTAGTACAGGACATCTTCAAGTGGTTGTTGAGAGACTTCAGCTAGGAGATCATGATTTATAGAGTTAAAGGGTGAGCCTGTTTTTTCAAGTTACCATATATTCATCTAGGATCTTAGTCTATTTCCTTCGGACTTAGACCTTTCAAATTCTTACTTTATGTTTAGTTGTTTTGGGTTGCATCCCCTTATCTTAGAATGTTTACTTTAATGTTTTGATACAATGACTTTAGGGTCCTAGGAGTTGAATCTCCGCTTGTTTATGTTTGTGTTTGGTAACAAACTGAGTTTATAGGAACTCAACTTTCTCTAAATGCTCGTCTTTTGGTTAGTATTGTTTTGTTGGGTTGCAACAATTGTTCTCCAATCAAAGGATTAGTGTGGGTGTCAATCATGATAGTTTAAGTTGTGACACTCTTACCATCTTAGGTCTACTAATTATTACCCATACACCTCATTTTGCTGCCAATTCTACCATTAAAATTCAACCCTATTTTCACTGTAAAGTTTTTCCAAACCTACCCTTTATGTCAACCTAAGATTTTCCAAGCCTACCTTGTATACCAAACGCCACATGTACCTTACTCTAAGGTTACAAACCACTTCTACACATACAAACACACACATATAGACAGATATATATGGTCCAAACAAATAAACTATATACAAGACTGTCGGTCGCCAACATGATCTACAAACCATAATAGACATGCCTAAACAATCACCATAATTTACATCTAATTTCAAATCACCTTTAAAGTAATTGATAATATTTACGAGGTGTGGTATCTAATACAAACCATAAATATTTCATAGAAGATATGTACTGAGTCAATTGATAATATTTACAAGGCATCAGGCATGATTTGATCAAGATATATCTTATATTTGCCATGGTGTCTAATCGAGCCGATAAATCACACAATTACAATGATTACAATTACACTCGTAAACCACGAGCAATTAAGACAAATTCATGTGTGAGATTAACAATAAAATATCATTCACATTGATTCCTTTAATTTATTTCCTGAACATGCATTATGTACGATACATTTAATCCTTATGGCATACCGTCAATTCACCACAATAAGAATTTTAAAAGGTTTACAATTATGAACTAGTCAGCCATAACTAGTCATAGGATAATATTTGCTTACACAGTACATTTCCGCCCTATTAATTAGCGTCAACAAATGTTTTATAAAGAAGTCAAGGTCTTACCCCTCAAAATCCTCATAAACTCGAATTCCCCCCACCTTAGGATGAACCCAAGACATCCTCTAGGACCACAATTACTTCATCCAAGGCCAATAAATCAAAGGACTGAATCAGAGAGAATGAATTACTTAACTTTATAAAGGTCCTAATGGAAAATGTCTGAAAATCTCCCAAGTCGCCCTTGTTTTTCCCCAAAATGTTTTTGAATGATTATTGAGGGTTTTGGAGGTTTCTATGCATTTGCAACGATTAAAGCCTCTATAGTGGTCCAAATATGTTTATAGTGGACCAAAGCGGCCCATAGAGTAAATCAAATTTCGGTTATCGTAGCAACGTGTCTCCCACTATAACGGCTTGCACGACACAAAACTCAAACATATTCTTAAATTAGTCTATTTCACAAAATCTTGACGTTCCTAACAAACCTCATGCCAAATTTGATATCAGGAGTTACATATACCCGAATTTATTTCTAAAAACTCTTACGGACTCCTTCATGCCTTAGGGACTGGAAAAGAAACTCTACTTAAATATTTCAACCAATTATTTTTTTGAATTTCTCTAGACATGATCTTACTAAGACTTCGTCCGATTCTAGCATAACCTAAAATTTTCAATTCTTCAACCCAGAAATTTTCTCACACGATTTCTTTTGCAAATAGTTTGTTCTTAACTATTGGAACGTTATATGATATTCTTACAATTGAAGTTAATTTAGTGTTCAATATCAAGATTTTTATCAGTCTTACCAAGTCTTGTTAGGTTGAAATCATTAAATTTCTCCTAGTTAGGAGGTTCAAAATAAAGATGATGTACAGTAGAAAATTGCACAAATAGTTTGAAAATATGTGACATTGCTAAGTATGTTTCTTTATACATGTGCTTCAATTACATGAAAAAATTATTTCTATTTTAGAAATATTAAGTGAACATGACACGATATTTTTGCATGTATATTAAGGTGGTTAGGGATAAGTTTTAAGTCACTCACTTCGTGAGATGAGAATTGCTCTCATTTCGTGGATTCTATGTCACGATAATGGCATGGCAAAAAAGAACTTACTTTGAACAGAAAGAAGTGAATTTTTTTAATTATTCATTGAACGAACGCGATACTAAAGATAAATTTGTATCAAACTTGAATTTGATGTTGACGGTTGGTTTTACTTGAAAATCTCACATGTGAAGGGGGTCGTGAGGTTTGTAAATAATACGAAGCTTAGTCCCCAATATGACGGTCCATATCAGATTTTGATGCGTATTCCAACATTTTTCTTGATGCTACTTTTGTTTAACAATATAAACGCTTCAAAGTTACAAAAACGTTAAATATTGATAAGACCCAACTAAACAATACATTTGTAACTCCTCATGATTTAAAAGAACTGGAATTAGAAAGAAGCCATATTTTTGGAAATAATTAAATTTGGAAAGTTTGACCAAGTTAAGTTAAGAATGAGTATTGGATTAACTTCAAACGATCATAAATCCTAGATCAGGATGATTTTAATGTGCTACAAGATACCGTAGGAATTATCTTTGAATTGTATTTCCAAAACCGTGGAGTTTGCGTAGTTTCGAGTTCGTATGAGAGATATATGTCCATTTGAAGTCGAGTTATCTAGATAAGGAAAGTCAAAATCAGATTTTAGAAGGGTATTATGGTCTTTTCGCTCTGCAATTATTTAATTTCGGTTTTAGTTATTTAATTAGGGTCTAAACTGATTTTATTTAGTTTACACTTCATAAAATAAATTTAGGGTTTTGAGAGAAGATAAAAGATGTGGAGAAAAGAGGAGAAGAAGTTGGGAAATCGTCGTGTTCTTGGAGAATTGCTTGTGGATTTCGCCAAAGGTTAATCCCTACGAGGTATGTGAGATCACATAGCATTGGATTCGTTTATTCACACGCCAATCATGATTTATTTTAGTGCATTTATGTTCTTGAAAGTATAAAATTGGGTTCACGGACTTTAATGAAGTTTTTATTGGGTTCTTGATTGTTGACATTGTAGAGAAGTTCTTGATCTAAATTTATGAAATCAGATGTTTTTTTGAGTAGACTCTTGCATAATATATTTATGTAGTCGAATCTAAGTGTTTGGGGAAACAATCAATTGAATCTAAAGGATTTAATGTTGAAAAACGATCAAGAAAAAATGTCAAAAATATGGGGAAAAGGGGTGGGGCATCGCGCAACTCAGAGCGCCCCACATCAGCCTCTGAAGTTTGGCCTCTAGGGAGCCGTGCTAGACAGTACGCCCCAAAACATGCTCTGTAGTTCAAGTCCTGGCGCCCCGCGCCACTTAGAGTGCCAGGGTTGCCAGACCTTTCACTTTTTCCCACTTCTTTTCATTTGAGTTCCTTGCAATGTACCTAAGTTTTCTAATTGATTTCTACACCCTAAGGTATGTCTTACCAACATGACATCATCCATAATATGAGATCATGGGCCTTAAATCCATAATTCAATTCAAGAAAGTAAAGAGTCAAATCTAGAGAAGTTCATAGAGCTTTTGAAAAGTCTTTCACAAAAGTTTTAACTTTCTTATAAGACGTGAGTTTTGAGTTGAGTAAAGAGTAAAGAGTAAAGTTCATTTCTTAAGTATATATTAAAGATCAAATGTTTTCACATTTTATATAAGAGGAAACACCAATTTCCAAATGAGTTCTCATGAGTAGTTTTGAGTTCCATCTCTTTTAAGAGATTAGCTTTTTGAGTTATTAACTCAAATCAAAAAAAGAGTTCTGTTTTAGAACATATGAACTTGGTATATTCTGGGAGTAGTACTGAGCACCGATATGGGGACGAGTTCATGATAACTCAAATCTCCATAAACCATGCAGTCATCATGGGTAGAAAGGTTCATACTTTTTTAGATGACACCTTAAAGTTTTTTAGCAAAGACAGGTGGTTCCACTTAGTTGAGGCCTTTTATATCCTGACATGTTATTGGATCTTTCTGTCATCGTAGGCAAGACGTTGTATCATCACATTAGCTTAAACTGATGTTTGTCGGTTAAAGAAGTTCCCACGAAATTATATTACTTTATTTTATGAGTAAATTGAGTTGTTATTACTTTTTAAATGTATTATATAAACTGCATATTTACTGTTTTTTTATCTTGCATTTAAATTGAGTATCCATGAGTTGAGCAAAGCTAAGGTAGTGTTCTTTTCAGATCATTTTAAGCTTATGTCTTATTCAATTTTCCCCTCACATGCTCATACATTCAATGTATTGATGTCTTCTGTCCTTTATAATTGTATGGTGTAGATACAGGTAATCAGGATCAGCATCCAGCACCCCGCTGATCCATTCGAGCACTCAGAGTTCGTTGGTGAGCCTCCTTTCTTTCGGAGAATCCCCTTTTATTGCTTTTCGATATTTTTGTTCATTAGGATGTCGTGGGTCTTGTCCGACATTCATCTCAGTTACAGAGGCTTCATAGATAGTTAGTTAGTCTATTTGTCATTATCTTGTTATTGGCTTATGTTGAACTTTGAGTTGCCACTTTGGCTAACTCGTGTGTTACTTAATACACTCTAAGTTAGTATTGAGCAGTTTAGTTTACTTTTTAAAGTATTTGTTTTATTATGACTAAGTCTTCCGCTAAGAGTTAAGTAAGGCCAAGGGTTTGCTTGAGCCTAGTAACAGTTTTCGAGTGTCAGCCACGCCCAAGGTGTAGACTCAAAACATAACAGCATCTTAGACCATAATTGTTTGAATCTTTTATAGACTAGTTGTACAGATACAAACTGTGTTATTTTCACTAATTACGTATATTGGCGATGACTCAATAATCCGCATAAAAAAATTTACGATTATTTTCTGAAGTGTCTGATCTTATTTTTATATTTACCTTGATATTTGTTTAAAAAATTAATCTTAACTTGGAAAAATGGTTGGGGACAGTTTATGTTGTCTGTTAGCCTTAAGGTTTAATGTTTGCCTATACGATAAAACTTGTGGTCAATTAAACAAGTTCATTATCTTAAAATATTATAGATGTCTTTCCTGTGGCCGAAAGTTATAACTTATGCTAATGGAAAACATATCAAAGTTCTAACTTGGGATAGTTTCAAATATATACAATAATGTAATTATTTTATAATAAATATAGACATCTTTATTTACATAAGAAATAATCAATTGTCATAGAAAGTATACTTTGACTATCATTATGGTACACTCAAAAAGCTTAAATTAATTTATGTATACATGAGATATACACTAATTATATATTACGCTCACCAAAAAAATTGAATATAGCTTACATATACATGAGCTATACACTGACTATACATTATGATACCCTCAGAAAATTGAATATAACTTAACTATATATGAAATTGTTATGATCCAAAAATGGACATGAAGACAATCGTCTTATCCCACCAAGACAAATCAGCCTAAAACTCAACTATTACAATAAAATGCAGAAAATTTACTATCAACTTAAATTATATCCCCAAAACCTGGTTGTCACGTGTACAAGCCTCTAAAGTTTTACAATTGATTCAAAAGAAAACACTAGTATTCAATGAACTTATTTCTAGAATAGAACAAGATTATAACTAAGGAGAAAGAGAGATTGTTGAGACGACAAAAAACTACCTCATAAATCTCCAAGAAGCCTTGGAAAAGAAGAGAATGACAACTACAACAAAAATTTAGGCTCATAACCTACAAAAAAATTGTAGAAGCAAGGGGTGAGTACCAAACCACAAGCTAAGGGAACAAAATAGAGGTACTCCTCCCACCCCAACCGAACCTCCACAACTACAATCTGCATAAAAATCAGTCCAACCTAACAGCTCAAAGTTTACATAGCACATAGCTCAACAACAATACTTAGACAAATTACCTATCCTCTACAACAACACTTTGATAAATTACATATCCACAACAACAACACTTCAACAAATTATATATCCTCAACAACAAGCTCAGTATTCATCAATCACAAGTTTCGCAGAAAGTCATTCACAATATCAGCAAAACACAATATTAGGTTCACTAATGAAAAGTATGTGCAATGCAATGGAATGCAATGTCAAGTATAATGATACATGTCTGACCTAGTGATACACACCCGCTGCCTCTCAGTCCTGGACCCATGAGGGACATATATGTATATGCATCTGTCGCGACGCATGACACGTATAACACCTCATAGCCAAAACAGACCAAAAACCAACTTTATAGAAAAAAAATATGCAGGTGCATTCAATGGTGGAATCAACGGTCCGTAGGTCAGACGACGGTCCGTCCCGCACAACCGTCAATGGGATCAGAAACTCACAAAAATTTCAGCCCAGAAAATTGGTTAAGTCTTGGACGACGGACGAACTTATGGTCTGTATGTCAAACGACGATTCGCAGTCCGTGACCGTCGATCGAGACCCCCATTCACCCACTCTATGACAAGAGCTACGGATGACCAGTACGGTCCGTAGGTGGAAAATTTGTAGACAATTAAGGGGAAATGCAGTTGGGTAAACTTCAAATGGTCATAACTCTTAACACAAACTGAATTAGGTGTCCCATGACCTTTCCATAGATAGATAATTGAATTATCTTTCCATGGCAACCAACCTTGCTAAAAGCAGACCTCCGAGTAAAAAGTTATGCCCATTTAAGTAAAGGTCTATCGAACAGGCCTAGTCAACGGACCCAACGACGGGACGTCGGTCAGACAACGGACCGTCAATCCTAACCGTCGTTTGGTCCGACAGCAACTTACCCAGGGGTCTTTTGGTCTTTTCCCTCTTCGTTTAAATCTTAAGTTACGTCGTTTTGACCCTAAATAATCAGATTTTAGTCAGTTTAAGCCTAGAAACATAACTAAAACATATCTAAGTCAAATCATTAAATAAAAACTTAGAAAATTAGAATCCAGAGAGGAGAAAAAACTCAAGAACCGTAGTTCAAGAACGCAACAAGCTCCAGCAGTTCCAGCCCGAAACCTAAGTATTTTTCCGCGGATTTCATCACCAGGTATGTGGGATTTCACTAGTGGGTTCCTTTCACCCATTGGGTCCCTAGTTTTCAGTCAGATTCTTGATTCTCATATCATGATTAGATTTAAGGTTTCAAGAACTTTAAGAGAACTTTATGAATTTATTAGTTTTATGTTCCAAATCAGATTATAATGTTATTACTAAGATTATCGCATGAATTTCAGAACTCTAGCTTTGTATTTCTTTAGTTCTTGAATTACACATACTAGGTCAGATATTTCAGACACTTCAGATATACATGCCTCAGTCATAAATGCATAATTACCAAATTAATTGTTTTATTCTCAGTTTGCATGTTCAGTTTCGAGCTATCCAGTATTTACAGCAACTCAGACATAATCAGTAAATTTATAGAATCCATGGGAGTAGCATAATACCGAGTTGGACTAGGCTTTAGCGTACCCAATAGTGCCATAACTACTAGCCAAGTAGGTTGTAAGTCCCCTATGTGGGCAATCAGTTTAGTGATCCAAGGCGTATTCATCGGACTCCACATTTAGCTCATGTGGTTTTATTATCGTTTATTAGTAGCTCCCACAGTTCAGTCAGACTCTTTGCATTGACTATTTATCAGTATATTTCAGTATTCAGTTTTAGAATGATATAAATTGGTCATTGCATCCAGTTAGCTCAGAATTCAGTTTATCATATCAGATTATTATACTTGTTTTTATGCTTGTTCAGTTATGTTTAATTTCAGCTTTACTCTATTCTACATGCTCAGTACCTTTCAAGTTCTGACGTATACGTGCGCTACATATTTTCGTGATGTAGGTTCAGGTTCTCAGCATCCAGATCACGCATAGATCAATTTTCCGATCTCCAGTTTAGCAGGTTCAGTGGTGAGTCCTCATTCTCCGAGGACAACAGTCATGAGTGTCATTTCATTCTTTAGTCATTTAGTTTCAGTTTTTGCTAGATTTAGCTGGGGGCTTGTCCCAGTATTTCTAGTCTAGTTTTGAGGCTTATTTCAGACATAGTTACTTTCAGATTAGTGTTGAGTTAGTAAATTCATTGTATTAAACTCATCAGTCTTCATATATATCAGCTTTAGTATATGGGTATTCCCCATCTTTTCATTAGAAGTTATGATTTAGCTTCCGCATCACTTTATTTTCTATAGTATGCTCATGATCATGCCGCAGGGTTAGCTTGGGATCACTTGTGGTCCTAAATTTCGTATCCGCGTCTCGGAGGTAGCTCGGAGCGTGACAAAACTTGGTATCAGAGCACTAGGTTTAAGTGTCCTAGGATGTCTGAATAGTCGCACTAAGTAGAGTCCTTTTCATGGATGTGAAGTGCACCACATATAATGAGAGGGAGGCTATGAAGTATTTTAGGAAAAAAAAACTTAACTTTCTTGATATTCTTATCGTGCGTGAGGATGATCTTATTCCACTCTAAGTTAATGTTCTACGTTTCAGATCATGCCTCCTCGTAGAGATAATTCTAGGAATGCGAACGCCAGGAATGCGAACGCCAGGAATGCAAACGCAGCTCCTCCAGTCCCAGATCAGGAAGTCTCTAGTGCTGAGTTCAGGAACGCCATACAAATGTTGGCTCAGAGTATGACTAACTAGAACAATCGGGTTCATGCTCATGTGAATGCAAATGGTGGATCAGTAGCAGCAAGGGTCCGTGACTTTGTTAGGATGAATCCGCCTGAGTTCTTAGGATCACAGAATAATGAGGATCCTCAAAATTTCTTGGATGAGATCAAGAAGATGTTTGAGGTAATGCAAGTCACTGGGAATGATCGGGTTGAATTAGCATCATACCAGTTGAAGGATGTTGCTCATATCTGGTACACTCAGTGGAAGGAGAATAAGGGTGCAGATGCAGCTCCTGTCACTTGGGATTGCTTTAGTGAGACTTTTCTCGACAGGCTTTTCCCATATAGTTGAGAGAAGCAAAAGCCCAAGAATTCATGAACTTAAGGCAAGGTAACATGAAAGTCCAAGAGTATGAACTCAAGTTTAACCAACTCTCCAGGTATGCTCCTCACATGGTTGCTGAATCCAGGGCTCAGATGAATAAGGTTTTGTATGAAGTGTCAGATTTGGTGAAAAATGAGTGAAGAAATGTGATGTTACTTGGAGATATGAACATCTCTAGGCTTATGACTCATGCTCAGCAGGTTGAGGGTGATAAGCTTAGGGAAAAAGCTAAGGAAAATAAGAAGGCTGGGACTGGGAACTATGACTATTCTCAGCAGAAATTGGGTAGTGAAAATCGCTCGCAGGGTCAGCAGAAGTTTTCAGCTCCAGCCCCTTCATCAACTAGTGTTCCATCCTCTAAGAACAGGTATGACCAGAAGAGTAGAGCACCAGGCTCTAAATCTCAGGGAAGTGTTTCAGGCACCAAGACTTACCCCACTTGCCCTAAGTGTAGTAAGAACCATTCGGCCGAGTATCTTGCGGGAAAGAGGGATGTTTTGGGTGCGATCAGTCTGGTCACATGTTGAGGTATTGTCCTTCTAGACAAGGTCAAGGAGGTGGTAATGGTAGAGCTCAGTCTACAACTTCAGCAGCACTTGCAAGTCTCCTAACTCAGCAGGGTAACTAATCTGGTACAGGTGGCGGTCAGCGCCAGAACAGGTTGTACGCTCTTCAGGCTCGCCAGGATTAGGAAGGTTCCCCTGATGTAGTCACTGGTACGTTACGTGTCTTTGACCTTGATGTTTATGCATTATTAGAGCCAGGGGCTAATCTTTCTTTTGTAACTCCTTACATAGCAGTCCAATTCAATGTCAGTCCAGAAACTCTCTCAGAACCATTCTCAGTCTCTACTCCAATCGATGACCCAGTTATAGCTAGATGGGTATACAGAAATTGCCCTGTCACAGTCTTTCAGAAAGTCACCTCAGCAAATCTAGTAGAGTTAGAAATGGTAGACTTCGATGTCATTCTAGGCATGGATTGGTTACACTTACGTTATGCCTCAGTCGATTGTAGAACTAGGATTGTTCATTTTCAGTTTCCAAACCAATCTTAGAATGGAAGGGTATTAGCTTAGCGTCTATGGGTCGATTTATTTCTTATCTTAAGGCCAGAAATATGATATCTAAGGGTTATCTCTATCATCTAGTTTGGGTTATGGATTCTAGCCTTGAAACCATAACTCTTAAGTCAGTTCCAGTAGTGTTGTGAATTTCCAGAAGTGTTTCCAGAAGATTTTCCCGGAGTCCCTCCCGAAAGGGAAATCAACTTTGGAATTGATCTCCTTCCAGATACCCAGCCTATTTCTATTTCTCCTTACAGAATGGCTCCAGCAGAGCTTAAGAAATTGACAGAGCAGTTGAAAGACCTTCTAAATAAGGGTTTCATCAGACCTAGTACTTCACCATAGGGCACCAGTGTTGCTTGTAAGGAAGAAAGATGGTTCTCTCAGAATGTGCATTGACTATAAACAGTTAAACAAGGTCATAATTAAGAATAAGTATCCCATCCCCCGGATTGATGAATTGTTTGACCAACTTCAGGGTGCTAGACATTTCTCAAAGATAGACCTCAGATCGGGTTATCATCACTTCAGAGTCAAAGAAAGTGAGATTCCCAAAACATCCTTCAGAACTCGGTATGGTCATTATGAATTTGTAGTTATGTAATTTGGACTAACTAATGCTCCTACAGCTTTCATGGATTTGATGAACAGAGTGTTCAAATAGTATTTGGACTTGTTCATTATCGTCTTCATTGATGATATCCTCATTTACTCTAGGAATGAGGAAGAACATGCGAGTCATTTGAGAATTGTTTTACAGACTCTCAAGGATCGCCAGTTATTTGCTAAGTTCAGTAAATGTGAGTTTTTGTTACAATTCGTTGCTTTCCTTGGTCATATTGTATCTAGCAAAGGGATCTGAGTGGATTCACAGAAGATAGAAGCAGTGAAACAATGGCCCAGACCTACCTCTGCTGCAGATATCAGAAGTTTCTTAGGTCTAGCGGGTTATTACAGAAGGTTCGTGGAAGGATTTTTATCCATAGCCTCACCATTAACTAGGTTGACATAGAAGATGGTCAAGTTCCAATGGTCAGATGATTGTGAGAAAAGCTTTGCAGAATTGAGAACTAGATTGACTACAGCTCCTGTCTTGACTCTACCAGAGGGTTCAGATGGTTATGTGATCTATCGTGATGCATCCAGATTTGTCCTAGGTTGTGTGTTGATGCAGCGAGGTAAGGTGATAGCTTATGCGTCTAGACAACTTAAGGTTCATGTGAAGAACTATCCAACTCATGACCTTGAGCTTGCAGCAGTGGTGTTTGCACTTAAGATCTGGAGACACTACTCGTACGGTGTTCACGTAGATGTGTTCACTGATCATAAGAGCCTTCAGTATGTGTTCACCCAGAAAGAGTTAAATCTTCGCCAGAGGAGATGGCTTGAGTTCCTTAAGGATTATGATATGAGTGTGCATTACCATCCTGGTAAGGCGAATGTAGTAGCATATGCTCTTAGTAGATTATCTATAGGTAGTGTAGCCCATGTTGAGGAATAAAGGAAGGAGCTAGTGAAGGATGTTCACAGGCTTGCTCGCTTGGGAGTTCGTCTTATGAGCATATCAGACAGTGGTGTAACAGTTCAGAATCGGCCAAAATTGTATTAGGTAGTGGAGGTTAAGGAAAATCAAGACAGTGACCCAATCTTGCTTGAACTTAAGGGCGCAGTCCATAATCAGAGAGTGGAGGTTTTCTCCCAAGGGGGAGATGGTGTACTTCGCTACCAAGGTAGATTGTGTATTCCTGGTGTGGGCGAGTTGAGACAACATATTCTTGCAGAAGCCCATAACTCTAGGTATTCTATTCATCCAGGTGCCATTAAGATGTACCGTGATTTGAGAGAAGTCTATTAGTGGAATGACATAAAGAGGGACATAGCAGACTTTGTGAGTAAGTGCCCAAATTGCCAGCAAGTCAAGGTAGAACATCAAAAACCAGGAGGTATGACTCAAGAGATCGATATTCCTACTTGGAAGTGGGTTATGATCAATATGAATTTCATCACAGGGTTACCTCGTACTCGCAGACAGCATAACTCCATTTGGGTGATAGTTGATAAGATGACTAAGTCTTCTCGCTTTTTAGCGGTCAAGACTGCAGATTCGGCGGAGGACTATGCCAATCTTTACATCAATGAAATTGTGAGGTTGCATGGGGTTTCTTCAGTTTACCTCTCATTTCTGGAAGTCATTTCAGAAAGGTCTTGGTACTCAAGTTAACCATAGTACAACATTTCATCCACAGACGGATGGGCAGGAAGAGCGTACCATTCAGACCTTAGAGGATATGTTGAGAGCTTGTGTGATCGATTTCAAAGTTAGTTGGGATGATCTCCTTCCTCTTATTGAGTTTGCCTACAATAATAGCTACCATTCTAGCATTCAAATGGCCCATTATGAGGATTTATATGGGCGTAGATGTAGATCTCCTGTTGGTTGGTTTAAATTAGGTGAAACAGCTTTGATAGGGCCAGATTCAGTAATTTATACTATGGAGAAAGTGCAACTCATTAGAGATAAACTTAAGATAGCCCAAAGTCATTAGAAATCTTATGCAGATGTAAGGAGAAGGGAACTAGAGTTCCAAGTTGATGATTGAGTTTTTCTAACAGTCTCACCTATGAAAGGGGTGATGAGATTTGGAAAGAAAGAGAAGCTCAGTCCTAGATATGTAGGCTCTTACAAGATCTTGAAAAGGGTTGGCAAGGTGGAATGTGAGTTAGAGTTGCCAGCAGAATTAGCAGCTATGCATCCGGTCTTCCACATCTCACCCTTGAAGAAGTGTGTGGGTGACCCAGCCTCTACAGTGCCATTAGAGAGTGTGGAGTTGAAAGATAGTCTTTCTTTTAAGTATGTTCTGATTGAGATTCTTGACCGTCAGGTTAGAAGGTTGAGAAATAAAGAAGTCGCTTCAGTCAAGGTTTTGTAGAGGAGTCAGTCCGTAGAGGGAGCTACTTGGGAAAAAGGGCATCCATGAAAGTCAAGTATCCTCACCTCTTTCCTTCCGATTCCACTCCAGCTTGAGGTAATAGTTCCTCTTCAGTTTTCCTGTCATTCATGCGTGAATTCAGTCTTAGAATCATGTTCCCTCAGTTTGTACTTGTATTTTCAGCGTATTTGCATGTTATCGGAACTCAATTCAGTCAGAAACTCAGTTTCAATGTTTAGTGTAGGGTTTGCAGCTATCATCTCCATTTTTGCCGGCGTCGTCTCTATTTTTGCCGGCGTCATCGCTATTTTTGCCGGCAAAATCAAAGTAACAACAACCTAAGTCACCTAACATCCATAGTAACAACAACCGAAGCTACCTAACAACCAGATCTGACCAAACTTTTCATAATCCAGTGCCAACTACTATTTCACACCCCTAATTGCTTACTAATACAAGAATAATTTTGACAACAAAAGAGGTCAAGTTACTCATTAGAGATATAACAACTATATTTATTCCACAAATTTTTTGATTTTTTCTTTGCATATTATGTTCAAAAAAATTTGCCCAATTTCATTTTTTATTTAGGGTAACAAAAAACAAAAAGAAAAACAAAAAAGTAGTTGGAAAGGAGCGAGGAAAGGCAAAAAGAGAGAAATTGAGGTCTGCGAGGGGAAGAACAGGGAAAGTGATGATATGGGTGGGGGAAAGAAGAAAGAATTGAAACAAAAATGAAGATAAATAACGATAGGGTGTGGATAAGAAAGAAAAATGGAATTGGGGTTGGTGCGGGTGGGGTGGCTGGAAAAAAAATAGTGTGGAGAAGAAGATGGAGGTTTTTTCCTTTTTAAATTTATTATTTTCTTTTTTTTAATAATTTTAATAAATTAAAAGTAAAAGTTAAAATTTTAAATATCATGTTCACTTGCCTTTACTGGCGTGTAACTACACTCTCTTGCCAACTCATCTATATTAATGCCACATAAAGATGGTCAATCGTCAGAGGGGTTTAATATGTTGTGTTATATTGATTATAAGGGTTCAGTTGACAAAATGTTAAGTAGAAGAGTCCACAATACAAATTGATACAAATATAAGGGTCTATCAGACCATTCCACCTTTTTCCTAATTTTATTGATAATTGTAATTCAAGAAAAAGTACTTCATCATAAAAAACAAGCAATTACCGCAGAAAAGTAAGCTCAAATGGACCAAAATAATACCCTCAAAGAAATTTTCTGACCATAAATTGACATGTCAACAGGGAGCTACTTAACTCCCACTTATAACATAAGAAATTAAGAAATCAATAATAATAATAATAATAATAATAATAATAATAATAATAATAATATATTATTATTATTATTATTATTATTATTATTATTATTATTATTGATTTATTGATTTCTTATGTTATAAGTGGGAGTTAAGCAGCTCCCTGTTGACATGTCAATTTATGGTCAGAGAATTTCTTTGAGGGCATTATTTTGGTCCATTTGAGCTTTCTTTTCTGCAGGAGTATTTATCTTTAAAAAAAACATTATGATTCAAATTGAATATATAAATGGACAAATAATGATTAGCATGCTTCAGACTTACTCAAGTATTCAGAATATTATATTATTATTTTTTTTAACAATATTGGAGCTTGGACTTAAAATGGAAGTAAATTTATTTGGATTTTTGTGGTAACAATAGTTCAATACATAAAATTATTATGGAGGCGTTTTTAGAAGTCATTAAGAATAGAAAAACTGTTGACGTGTTGTTCTCAAAAAATCTCTTTCCCCTTTTAAGACGGGTCCTCTTTGAATTGGTTCTCAAAAAAATTAGTTTTCTTAATGTGGTTCCATCAAAGAATAAGCTAGTGACCGTAAATAATTTTTAAAATGTGGCGGTTGCGCAATAAGTGTTCTTGAATTTCGGATATAAGGAGGAAAAAGTTTCATCTTCCAATCATTGAAACAATGAACGATCTAAGAGACGGGACGAACAAGCAATTGCAACCACCACATCAGTAATCCTTGAAGATATAAGATGTTTATTAAAGATGTCCACAAGTTTAATTCCACGTAAGACATACTTAATCAGTTTGAGCAACAAAACCATCTTTGATTTGATCGTAATAGCCAGGATCTACAATTCAATTTGATTTTAGTGAAAATTTATTTAATATTTTAATATGCATAAATAGATTTATTACATAGTCAGATCTCTGACTTACTTGGATTTACATGACATTATTACGTACTTATATACATTATTTGAGCAAATAAAATAATGATTCTGAATCCCCAGAATTAAATNGATCATGTGAAAAAATAAAAATTTTGAAATTGAAAATATTTTTTTAAATTGATGTTTTTCCAAATAAAAAAAATGTAATTTGAAATTGGAGGAGAGCAATGGAAAATGTTTTTCTTAATTTTTGAAGGGAAGTCATTTTCCTTAATTTTGAGGAAAATGAGTTGATTTGGAAAACATTTTCCAAAACTTTTGTCCCAACCAAACATGGGAAAATTGGAAAACATTTTCCAAAAAATGTTTTCCTTCATACCAAACACACTCTTAATATCATAATCTTGTTATTATCACTAATTAGTTGTTTTTATTTCGAATCCGGTTATGAATGTATAACGCTTACCGAGTGACGACGAATTTGGACATTAATTTTATTTTTATGAAAAAAAATCATTCAACGTTTACATCATTTCTCAAGTTAGTTTGTATATATAGATTCTTATTCTTCAAGATTTTGAGAGTCCAATTCTTATACAGGTTGCACTATATTTGGGTGGTTTCTAATTTTTAGTTTTTATCTCTGTTGTTTATTTAGGGAAAATTTTGGTCCAAAATATGCTCATATATAACCTATTTCGCAAGACTTAGCTTAGAGAAATTATGCGTTGTCCATCATATGTTCGGTAGGAGTTCAGTATTTTATATAAGTTGTGTGTAGCATCTAATTTATTCGACATTAATTTAGAGAATATTTATCTCCTGGATTATGAATTGAGCTTATGTCTCTAACGGCATAAGTGTTGTAGGAATAAGCAACATAACTTGTTATGCCTTATAAGAGATAACTTGTGTTATATTATAATAGGAAAACTTGAATCCGGAGCCTAAAGGGCAAAAAAATTGACAAAAATTTCAAAAAGTATATCAAAAAACTTTCTAACCAAAACGGTAAAATAGGTAGTGATGTAGCGATATATGTGGTCAGCGTTAGGAAAAATCGCTGCTCTATGAGCGATTTGTACAATTTTTATTTTTAATTTGAAATCATTGTCTTGGCAGCGATTTGTTAAAAAAAGACCTTTTTAAAAAAAATTTATTCTATATAGATGCAACCGCGCGATCTTACTTAAATTTTTTTTTAAATAGTAATTCACTGCCTTTGTAGCGATTTTACTTAATTTATTTTTATATATATAGTAAATCGCTGCCTTTGCAGCGATTTTAGTTAATTTATTTTTTTATATAGTAAATCGCCATCGTTGAAGCGATTTTGGTGGAAAATATTTTTTTTCAACAAAAAAGAAAGTTGAATTTTAGTAATTTTTTAAAACAATAAAATGAAATCCCTGCCTTGTTTATATATTTTTAATTTTTTTCTTAAATTTTTTGTAATTTTTTTTAAGAAAATTAGAATATTAAAATAATGAAAAAAAATACTCGTATAAAATGAAAACACCATCTTCTTATGGTTTTAAAATTATTAAATGAGGTTTATCAAATTTTGGTGAAATTTTTTTTTCTTCTAACATTTCTGTCAACTAGTCACATCTATATAATGGTAAGAATAATTTATTTTTGGTTAAAAATCGCTGCCAAGACAATGATTTTATTAAAGATTTTATTCTAATATCACTTTTCACGTAGCGATTTCATACATAAAAATGCACTTAGATAATTATTATTCAGAGTCGCCACTTGGAATTGAGTTTTGATGTTCCAAGTCACCTTATTTAAATCCCCAATCAAAAGGAAATTTGACTCTATTTTTTATTGGTCTGCGTACAAAAAATACGGATAAGGAATTCTGTTGACCGAGGGGAAGGGCACCCCTCAAATCCCGTGGTTCTAGCACAGTCGCTTTATTAACTTTGGTATGACTTGACTTAATTTTTGGATATTGTATTATTTAACTTAATAATAAAATTGTTATTTACCCTCATATTTATTCTAAACTTATTTGAAACTGACTTATTCATTTTGAATGGTCTTATTTTTTTTTTTTTGTTGTGCGTCCATTAATTTTAAACTTGAAGATCCGTATATTTTTTTTTCTGCCTATATTTGTATGTTTTTATTTTTTAATGCTATTATAGGTAGAATATATATTGATATCTAGTTTCTAACAATTAGAGTTTGTGTAGGAAGGAGATAGTTAGAGTTCAAGTTAATTTAAAATAATATATTTATTTATTTATTTTAGATTTAAAGTTAATACTTGTTTATTAACTTTGAAAATCAGTAGATCGTAACAGTTATTTTTGTGGTGAATCAATAATACGAGGTAACTCTAAATTCTTGAATTCTTGTATGATATTAATGAAATGCTTGTAAGAAAGTTTAATTCTAATTATATGAAATTCTTTTAATAGTGTGTTATTATTATTATTATTATGTAATATCATTTTTGTGATTGATGTTATGAATTATTTTTAGAATTTGGAAAAGCTTAAGAAAATGTTGCCAGAGATTCTTATTGTTAAAAATAAATAAATGAATAATTTAAATATGCATCATGTATTATTATTATTATTATTATTATTATTATTATTATTATTATTATTATTATTATTATTATGCTTTTTAGATACATTTTGTAATTTATATCGCTTCATGATATTGAATTTGTTAAATTTGAATAGATTAACATATCTTTCCCTCTAGTTTTCAATTCAGAAGATTTTGTTGAATATATTGTAGACTTTTTAGATTAGGATATAAACTAAAATTTAATTGATTAGCGGAAAAAAAACTTATGTTTAATATGTTTTAGTCTTTTTAATACATTATTTGGATTTAAAAGTTGTCTTTAGAATAACATAAGATGCTTATCTAATTCGGATTACTAAAATTTATTATTAAGATAATATATGAATATTATTTAGAGTTATAATAAAAAAATAATGAAGAAGAGTGATAAAAAAAATAAGATAACATAAGAAAAAATAATAATAATATGTATAGAAAAAGAAAAAGAACGATGAAGGAAAAAATGATTAAAAAGGAGAAATAACAGTGTAACAAAAAAAAATCATGATCATTACTTGAATTTGAATTGAAGTGTTTCATTATGGGAGAATCTATCCAAAATTTCACGCATTTGAATTTTTTTCCATCGAAGTCAACTGATATGTAAACAAAGTATTATTTTTTTACTTCTAAAATTATTTTTCTTATATGCAATATATTTATATATTATTTTTATAGGTATGATCAAATTCAAAATGCAGTGAATTATTGAACACAAATTGTAAATAATAATGTTATGGGTGATGAACGGTTGGTGAGTTGCACAATGATGAACCTTTGGAGCATGAATTAACAGACAATGATGAAATGTATGATGATGATGATGCTGATGATGTGGATAATGCACCTAATGCACCCGTTGAAGATCAAAGTATTAATTATCATTCTACAATGATTCCATACTTAGATCACACTAAAGAAAATGCAGAAGGTTTTATCTATACGAGAGATGATGGTTCCATTCGAACAACACTTTGGAATTCAAACAATCCTAAATATATTCAGTCAGGTTTGATTGTTGCAAACTCAATATTTTATAGTTGTTTATTTATTTATTTATTTTATATTGATTAATTTAATTTGTATATGCAACTAGGTATGTTATTTATGAATAAGATGCAAATGAAATCTGCCGTAAGAGCATATAGTATTGCTAAAAAGAATTTCTTTGTGATCAATCCAAGAGTAAAAGTTGGAGAGTTATTTACAAGCGTCATGAGTTAGGGTGTGATTGGATGATTCGGTTTAGAGAGATTTCAAGTGGTATGTGGAAGACAGGAAAAATGATTGAACCACATACTTGTCTTACAGATAATTATACGGAGGATCATTTCAATTTGAATGATAACATGATTGTCACTTCATTAATACTATATTTTATGCAAAATCCAGACATAAATATTAAGATGATCTGTGAAATCATCAAAGGAAAGCATCACTATATTTTTAGTTATAGAAAAACACAAAAAGGTCGAAGAAAATAATTTAGAATGATTTATGGTGATTTTGAAAGTTCATTTAAGGCATTACCTCGATACATGGTTGTACTATACTTATTCAATTCAGACACTATTATTAAGTAGGAGCATCATTCTACAACAATGCAAGGTGAGCAAATTTTAAATTTCTTTTTCGAACTTATAAACAGAGCATTGATGGTTTCAAAAATTGTAGGTCGGTCATTTATATCGACGACACACATCTTTATGATTTGTATTATATCAAACTGTTAATTGCGGTTGGGATTGATGCGAATGGAAATATTCTTCCACTTGCATATGCTTTAGTTGCACGTGAGACTTTTGAGTCTTGGTCATGATTTCTCAAGTTATTATGGACACATGTTGTTTGTGAACGACAAGGAATTGGTCTCATTTCTGATCGTCATCAAGGAATCTTGCAAAATGTGTTCAATCTTATGATTGGTTGAGTCCACCCAATACATACCATAGATTTTGTGTTCGACATTTGAAAGCAAATTTTAATAAAAAATTTGTAAATAGTGAACTCGAAAAACTAATGTGGTTGGCTGCTCTGAGCATCAGAAGAAAAAGTTTGTGCAACGGATGCAACAAATCAAAATATTGTCTCCTCTAGCATATTAATGGTTAAATGAATTTTCTTTGAAAAAATGAAAAATGTATAAGGATGGTGGTCGTAGAGGGGGTGCCATGATGACAAATATGTCTGACTCATACAATGATTTATTGAAAAAAGTTCGGGGGCTTCTGTGACTGTCATGGTTCGAATGACGTTCAAAGCTCTCGTTGATCGTTTTGTCGAAAGAAACAATCTTATAATTGCATTAGTTCAAAGTAATATGTCGTGGCCTCTTACTATAGATAAAAAATTTAATGATTATTATCAAAGAGATCAAAGGCACACAAATATGATGACTTACAAAACTGGTGATAGTGTTTTTGAAATTCTTACTTTTGCTCATGATGGTAAAGGTGGAAATGTTCACAAGGTTACTGCAAAACGTAAGAAATGTTCTTGTGCAAAATCGAGAAATTATCATATGCCTTGCTCGCATGCAATCAAATTTTGTGAAATTCGCGGAAACAAGCCAAAATCTTATGTAAGTAAATTCTACAGTACAAAATATTACAAACAAACATACACTGAGACATTACCCCAATGGGTGATGAAATGTATTGACCACCAATTTTTTTTTATTTAATTGCAAATACTGAATATTTGCGGACAAGTGGTACGCAAGTAAGAAGCCTACTTAAGAATGATATGGATATAGCTCCGGTTCGCATGGCTAGAAAATGTAGTGTTTGTAAGGAGAAAGGTCACACAAAGGCACGATGTCCTACTCGGTTTTAAATATATTGTCTATGTTTTTAAGGTGAATGCATTTTTTATGTCTTGTTATTAATATTATGATATATCTTTTATAATTATTTGTTGACATGAATTTAATTCGTCTTGTTGCATTTTAAATATTGTAAGTACAATCTATTTATATTATAATTATAAAAAGTAATGATTTGACCTAACATAAAAAGTAATGATTTGACATATGACATAAAGAAAAAGAAAAATCCTGCAAGTTGAAGTAAAGATAAGAATCTCACTGTAATAATATATATTTCAAACTCTTTGTTCAAATTTACACGAAACAACAAACTTCAACATACATAAAAATCTAATTTACATCATAGAACTTTCAGCCTTTTATAATAAAGGTGCATAAAAATTATTCTTCTGAATCTGAATCTTCTACCTCTTTATTTTCGTCTTCATTTTCAAAATCTTCCTCATATTGATAGTTACTGTCTGTTCCACATCTAGTTTATTTTTGTAGCCTAAATGTTCTCCGAGGTGAATCTTCTCTATTAAAAATTAAATTTTGTAAAGCTTTAGCATCAAATCTTGAATCATCGCACACAGTTACCTATAATACAATACAATATAATATAATTAAATAAATATGCAAAAAAATAAAAAAAAATTAAAAACTTCTATAGAAAATATCATACTTACATTAGAAAAATTCAACCTCCCACCAAATGGAGAATTATGTATACGAAATTCACGCATACCATGCTGAATACCATATTGAGATACACTAAATTGCGCAAAACCAGATATTGAAACATGTGGAGTTACAAAACCAACTGATTCCTGACTAGAAAAATTAACAATAGTGTCAAAGGGCCGTGCAGAAAATGAGGCTCGGGAGTCGCCACATTAGTGTTAGAGGGCTCTGCAGAAAAATCAACTTTTTCACCAGCGCCCCTTCTACCACGACGTGCACCTTCTCTCGATGTTGTTTGTCGTGATCGGCGAGATACTTGTACTGGTGATGGTTTATTGTGTTGAGTGGGAGGATTGTAATCAGGATCAAAGCTCAATCGCGTTTTCTGGAAGGCCGCATTCATTGACTCCATTGAAATACGAGCGACTTCCTCTACATATTGTCTCATTTCATTAGATTGATTTTCATCATTTTCAATCATACGAGCTCGACGATACTGCATTTCATCACCCCTACCCTATAACGAATTAAAAAATATTAATAACAAAAAAATTGTTAAAGATTGACATAATAATTTAAAATTGGGATAATGCACAAGTACCCCCTCAACCAATGTCTGAAATCTCAGAGACACACTTATACTATGTTAAGGTCCTATTACCTCCCAGAACCTATTTTATTAATAATTTTCTACCCCTTTTTGGCCTACATGACACTATCTTGTGGGCCCACCGCTGGTTGACTTTTTTTTTCAATCTAGTGCCACGTAGGCCGAAAAGGGATAGAAAATTACTTACAATTAAAACAGAAATTAATCCGAAATAATACGACACACATCCTACATCAAGAATTCCTTAAATCTACAATTTTCAAAATAATGACGAATGCGAGAATGTAATGGATGATATTTTATATGTTGCCAAAATTCAATATCATGGCGACGCGTATATAAGCAAGACTTCTCTTCTTTTAAGCTACCATTCCAAATTCCTTCGGAACGATGATGAACTTGAATTTTTAATACATCATACTCTACTGGATCAGGATGTACGTACATATTTGACGGATGCATATCTATATACAAAAAATAAAAATAAATGTTAACATTAATATAAGTATCTAAAGATGAATATACCCACAATATCATATAAAAGTATAAAATAAATTAAATAAATTAAAAATAAAATAAATTTAAAACTCACCTTATAGAGAAAAGACTTTTAAAAAGTTTGAAAAGGCGTAAAAGAAAAATTGGAAAGCTATACTTGATTTGAATGAAAGACTTGAACCAATTTATAAGAAAATTTTAGTGTAACATGTGAATTGACTCTATTTTTTAGACATGCATGTGAGTTTTTTTCTAAAAGTTTAACATGTGAACATTAACCATTGAAATTGGAAGAGAATTTCACTGTTTGTCAGTGAAATAAAAAAAAATTATAATATGATTTAAATAATAATATGGCTGAAATATTTATAAAATAAAATTAAAAAAAAACAAAAGAAGTTTCAATTTAATAAAAAAAATCCACTAAAAATTTGTAAAAAAAAAAACAAGAAAAGAAAAAATCAATAAAATCACTCCAAAGGCAATTTACAATCCACAATTAAAAAAAATAAAATCGTTGCATATGCAGCGATTTAGTATTTACTATTAAAAAATAAGTAATATAATTTACTAAAAAAATAAGAATTTAAATAAATCGATGAACAAGCAGTGATTTACTCTTAAAAAATTAATAATAATAATCATTTAAGTAAAATCGCTGCAAAGGCAGCGATTTACCAAAAAAAAAATTAAAATCGCTGCAAAAGCAGCGATTTACATCACAATTTAAAAAAAAATTAACGTAAATAGCAGCGGTTTACATCAATTTTTTTTTAAAAAAAATTAACTAAAATCATTGCCTTTTCAATTTTTTTTAAAAAAAAATTAACAAAAATCGCTGCAAAGGCAGCGATTTACATCAAATTGAAAAAAAATAACTAAAATCGCTTCAAAGGCAGCGATTTACAATTCATAATATAAAAAAAATGAATTTCACTATAAAATCGTTGCCTTGGCAGCGATTTGTTAAAAAATAAACATAAAATAAAAACAATAAAAAATCGCTTGTACAACAGTGATTTTTCCAAACGCCAGCCAAATAAATCGCTAAATCAGTAGCGATTTTATCGTTTTGGTTTGAAATTTTTTTGATATACCCTTTTAGAATTTTTATCAAATTTTTTTGCCCTTTAATTTAGACTCCGAACTCAGGAAAACATAACCTAATTGCAAGGACAATAAACTAAAGACCACCAATTTGAGGGGAAAAAAAATACCATCCCAAAATAGTAGCATTTAAAATATTTAAAGGTGCAAAAAAGGACAATTAAGTTAGATTATGCAAATTTAGAGAATATGATTTTCATATTGGCAAAAAAGAGAATTTTCAAAAACGTTTGGACCTTGATGTTTCGAATAGTTTTAAAGAAATTTGTGTCATAGGCTATGGATGTATCATAGCATAATTAAACATGATTTGTTATAATAAAATATTGTTATATAGAATGATTTTTGCGTAAATATTTAACCGCATAATTTTATGAACAAATGAATTGAATGATGAAATTGTGTATTAATGGTAGAGATTGCAATTGGACAGAACAAATGTAGGACAAAGTGAGAGGGGGTCAAATATTTTGTAAAGAAAATCCAAGTTAGTACGCTAGGAGCGAATTTTGACGCTTGCTGATAATTAGGTTCTCTTATGCTATGTGGAGACATAGAAAAAAAGTATTAATTTTTGAATTTCGATGTATGTTGTTCAAGAATTAATGTATTCGTGTTCTTGGTCTTTTTATATCACAACCTAATTCACCAAGCCATGTGGGTACCTATTTTAATATTTGACTAGGAAAATCCTTGCCCCAAAATCAAAACATAACATGCGAAAGTAAACAAAATATAAACTACTCAAACTTAATTAAAATATAGCACTTTTATAAAGAAATACATTGACTCTCCTCAAGAAACTAATTTAAATGGGTATAAAAGCTTTTAAGAGATTATGGGTGTGTTTGGTACGGAGGAAAATGTTTCTATGGAAAATGATTTCCTAGAAAATGTTTTCCTGGAAAACAAGAGTTTTTTGACTTATTTTCTCATGTTTGGTTGGTGAGTAGAAAATATTTTTCGAAAATGATTTTGTGTTTGATTTATGAATGAAAAATGTTTTTGAGAGATATCTTTTATTTTTACTAGAGTAAAAAATAATTTATGAAATTGAAAATATTTTTTAAAAATAAAATTATTATTTTTTTGGGGTGGTGGTGGTGGTTTGGTGGGGGGGTAGTGGGTGGGGTGGAGGGTGTAG
>NC_028639.1:58189676-58199475 GCF_001406875.1 Solanum pennellii
GGTGAAAAAATAAAATTTTAAAATTGAAAATATATTTTTTAAATTAACGTTTTTCCTAAAAAAAAGTGTAATTTGAAATTGGAGAAGAGTTTTGGAATTAAATTTTGAAGGGAAGTCATTTTCCTTAATTTTGAGGGAAATGAGTTGATTTGGAAAACATTTTCCAAAAATTTTGTCCCAACCAAACATGAAAAAATTGAAAAACATTTTCCAAAAAATGTTTTCCTTCATACCAAACACACTCTATAAGATTTAAAATAATAAGACAATTCCTGTTATAAAAAATAAAAAATAAAATAAAAAATAGAAGTTATCGGAGATTATCTTCATATTCGCTCCTATTTCTTCTTTTCATAATGTTAGAAGTGATCTGAACTTCCAATACATTTCTTTGCCCCTATTTTATCTTTTCATTGTGTTGCTTTTTATCATAACTTGTTGTAAATTCATTATACTTTGAGACTTTTTTTAATAAATAATTGACTCTTCAATACTTTCATAATTTTGTGATGGTTTGTGTATCTGTTAGATATTTGTTTTACAGTATTTGTTTGATTTAGTCAAATAAAAGTAGTTTGAATGGAGTCAATATGTATCCTGATCTTTAGCTAGAAGTTACAGCTTTTAGTGGTCTGTTAACATGATATTTGTTAGCCTATTTTTTTAGCTATTTCAGTTTGTGTACAGCTCTATAAGAGAGCCTTTATGTTGATCAATAAAGAGTGAGAAAATTTCAATTCCCTTTCTTGCTTTTCTTTCACTGATACACACAATTATTTTTCATCAGTGGTACCAGAGCTTGAATTACATAAATAGCAGCAGCTAGCATTCAATGACTTCCTCAGACAACTTCGTACAACCAGCTATTCCGCGCTTCGATGGTCACTATGATCATTGGAGCATGCTCATGGAGAACTTCTTGAGGTCCAAGGAATATTGGAATGTTGTTGAATCTGGAGTAGCAGAAACAGCAACAGGAGCTACGGAAGCTCAGAAAATAGAATTTGAAGTCTTAAAATTGAAAGATCTTAAGGCTAAAAATTATCTGTTTCAAGCTATCGATCGTTCCATTTTGGAGACTATTCTGTGCAAAGAAACCTCCAAGAAAATTTGGGACTCGATGAAGAAGAAGTATCAAGGCAATGTGAAGGCAAAAAGGGTACAACTCCAAGGACTCCGAACTGAATTTGAGACTTTGCGTATGAAGTCAGGAGAGGCAGTTGCAGATTTCTTTTCAAGAACAATGGCAATTGCAAGCAAGATGAGAATCCATGGAGAGCAAATGAAGGATGTCACCATTGTTGAGAAAATCCTTCGATCAATGACACCGAAATTTAATTTTGTTGTCTGCTCTATCGAAGAATCGAAGGATATTGATGAACTCTCCATTGATGAATTGCAAAGTTCTTTGTTAGTTCATGAGCAGAAAATCATCCAGCAGGACAAAGAAGAGCACGCGCTGAAAGCAACCACAGATAATCCTTCTAAAACAAGTGGAGGTCGAGGCAGAGGCCGAGGTCGGAGTAGGGGGAGAGGAAGCTATAGTCGAGGTAATCAACAGTACCATCAACAAAATGATGATCAGTTTCAACACAGAGGAAGGGGACGTGGAGGACATGACTCAACAACTCAGAAACCAAAGTCAGTAGACAAAACAAATGTTGAGTGCTATCGCTGCCATAGGTATGGTCATTACCAATGAGAATGTCGAACAAATTTAAATATACAGAGTGCAGAAGTATCTAACTTTGCAGAGAAGGAAGAAGAAGTTTCTCTCTTGATGGTGTGTTATGCAAGTGAAGAAACTCGACAAAATCTGTGGTATTTGGACACGGGGTGTAGCAACCACATGTGCGGAGACAAGAAGGCATTTTCTGAATTGGATGAAAGCTTCCGCAATACCGTCAAGTTCGGTGATAACTCTGTTGTATCTGTCATGGGAAAAGGCAATGTCACTTTACATGACAAAGATAACTCTTTTCACACAATTTCAAATGTGTTTTATGTTCCGGATTTAAAGACCAATTTACTTAGTATTGGTCAACTACAAGAAAAGGGTTATGAGATATCCATTAAAAATGGATTATGTCGAATTGAAGATTCAAGGCTGGGTTTGATTGCTCAAGTTAGCATGACAACAAATTGTATGTTTCCACTTCAGTTGCAGAGTTTGAGATCTTCCTGCTTCTCGGCCAACGTAACAGATACATCGTGGTTATGGCATTTTCGTTATGGCCACTTGAGCTTTGGTGGCTTAAGCACTTTGCAACGAAAAAATATGGTCAGTGGCCTCCCTCAAATTGCAGCTCCTTCTCAAATATGTGAGGAATGTGCAGTTGGCAAGCAGCAACGTAATCAATTTCCTAAGGGAAAATCATGGAGAGCCAAAAATGTGTTGGAGCTGGTGCATTCTGATCTTTACGGCCCAATTAATCCATCTTCAAATGGAGGTAAAAGATACATAATTACCTTCATTGATGATTTTAGTCGGAAGACATGGGTCTTTTTTTTGCAGGCCAAATCTGATGCTTTTGAAGCTATCAAAAGCTTTAAAATTATGGTGGAGAAAGAAGCAGGAAGCCAAATCAAAGTACTTCGCACAGATCGAGGCGGGGAATACAATTCACAAGAATTTGCAAATTTTTGTGAAAGCAATGGCATTAAAAGGCACCTGACAGCAGCCTATACGCCCCAACAAAACGGTGTCTGTGAGCGCAAAAATCGTACTATAATGAATATGGTGCGCAGTCTCTTGACAAGAAGCAGTGTTCCAAAAGCTTTCTGGCCTGAAGCTGTTAACTGGAGCATTCATATTTTGAATAGAAGTCCTACATTATCTGTTCAAAATATGACACCAGAGGAAGCTTGGAACGGTCGAAAGCCTAATGTTGATCATTTCAGAATTTTCGGGTGCATTTGTTATGCCCGTATTCCAGATCAAACAAGAACGAAGCTTGATGACAAAGGTGAGAAATGCATTTTCCTTGGTGTTAGTGATTGTTCTAAAGCTTACAAACTATATAATCCTATCACCAAGAAAATTGTCATTAATCGAGACGTAATATTCGACGAAGAAAATTTCTGGACATGGAGTGAATCTGGTTCTCAACGACAAATTCCAGCAGACTTTGATGGGCAAGATGAAGCTGAAAATCAACATAATATTGTGGTAGTGCAGCAACCAATCACTGCTCAAGATGAACAAGTAGTGACTCAAGTCTCAGCGGCAGTTGCAAGAGAACCAAGAAGCAGAAAAAGACCAATATGGATGGATGATTATGAAGTAACGGGAATTGGTCAATCTGAGGATTCAGCTGTTCATTTTGCTCTTTTTGCAGATTGTGATCCTGTAACCTTTGAAGAAGCAGTAAAGCAATCAAAATGGAGAAAAGCTATGGATGAAGAGCTTGCAGCTATTGAAAGAAATAACACATGGAAGCTGACTGAGCTTCCGAAAGGTCAGAAAACAATCGATGTGAAGTGGATTTTTAAGACCAAGTTGAAAGAAAATGGTGAGGTGGACAAGTATAAAGCTCGCTTGGTGGCAAAAGGTTACGAGCAAGAATTCGGTGTAGATTATGAAGAAGTGTTCGCTCCAGTAGCAAGACATGATACAATCAGATTATTGATTGCATTGGCAGCACAAAATTCGTGGCCCATTTTCCAGTTGGATGTCAAGTCGGCTTTCTTGCACGGAGACTTGAAAGAAGAGGTATTTGTCGAACAACCTCCTGGTTATGTTAAAGTTGGAGATGAATTCAAAGTGTATCAGCTAAAAAAGGCTTTATACGGACTTAAACAAGCCCCACGAGCTTGGTATAGTCGCATTGAAGCCTATTTTTTGAAGGAAGGTTTTTCTAAATGCCCATATGAGCATACTCTGTTTGTTAAAGTTGAAGGAGGAAAGATGCTTGTTGTGTCGTTATATGTAGACGACTTGATTTATACTGGAAATGATGCTGCTATGTTTCAAAAATTGAAGCAATCCATGATGCTTGAATTTGATATGTCTGATCTTGGAATGATGCACTATTTTCTTGGCATTGAAGTAGTGCAATCTGCTGCTGGTATTTTTACTACTCAAAGAAGGTATGCTCGAGAAATCCTTGACAGGTTTGGAATGAAGAACTGTAATCTTGCCGAAACTCCAACTGAAGCTGGTCTCCAACTTGTGAAATATCCAGAAGAAGGGAGGAAAGTGGACAGCAGAGTGTTCAAACAAATCGTGGGAAGTCTGATGTATTTGACTACTACTAGACCTGACATAATGTATTCTGTCAGCCTTGTTAGTAGGTATATGGAATGCCCTCAGGAGATTCATCTTGCAGCTGCCAAACGAATTCTCCGTTACGTGCAGGGAACAATTGATTGCGGAGTGTTTTACAAGAGAGGAAACAAATCAGATTTTTTGGGTTTTACTGATAGTGATTATGCCCGAGACAAAGATGACAGAAAAAGTACTTCGGGATATGTGTTCATGTTGGGTTCTGGAGCTGTTGCTTGGTCTTCTAAAAAGCAATCTATTGTCAATTTATCAACCACTGAGGCAGAACTTGTAGCTGCTACAGCTTGTGCCTGTCAAGCTATATGGTTCAGAAGGATACTTGAGGAGCTGCAGTTCAAGCAAAGAGGACCAACTGCAATTTATTGTGACAACACATCAACGATCAAACTCTCCAAAAATCCCGTGTTTCATGGCAGGAGCAAACACATAGATGTTAGGTTTCATTTCTTAAGGGATCTCACAAAAGATGAAGTCATTGAAGTTCTCTACTGTAAGAGTGAGAATCAAATTGCTGATATAATGACAAAGCCTTTGAAATTATGCACATTCCAGAAACTCAGGAAGTTGCTTGGTGTTTGTAACTATTTCAATTAAACTGAAAGCATTCAGTTTAAGGGAGTGATTGTTAGATATTTGTTTTACAGTATTTGTTTGATTTAGTCAAATAAAAGTAGTTTGAATGGAGTCAATATGTATCCTGATCTTTAGCTAGAAGTTACAGCTTTTAGTGGTCTGTTAACATGATATTTGTTAGCCTATTTTTTAGCTATTACAGTTTGTGTACAGCTCTATAAGAGAGCCTTTATGTTGATCAATAAAGAAGTGAGAAAATTTCAATTCCCTTTCTTGCTTTTCTTTCACTGATACACACAATTATTTTTCATCAGTATCAACCTATTTGCTCGTATAGTAGTATACTTTGGTGGGCCTATTCCAACTTCCTTATATGGGTAAATTGTAAAAATATGTATTATCCTTTAATTATATATATTATTATCAATTGAAATAGACATGAAGTATAATGACTTGTTGAGGCTAATATGTATAATTGAAGAATATATACATAAAAAGCTTTTTTTTTTAAATTCAATAGAAATATATGATGAAAATTTTATATGTTCAGATGCTCAATTGAAATATAATATAATATTTATTGATAATTAAATTCTTAAAAAGTTGTCATTCTATATATTCCGCAAAGTAAGTAGTACTATCTTTCTTATTTTTTCAATAAGTTTTACTAATATAGTCAAACCATTATTATTTGACCAATAATTTCCACAAAGGTGATGTGTTTAATTTGTCTCTTCTCTTTTGTTCTCATTTAGTGCTAAGAATTTTGTAAATCAAACATTTCTTTTTCATTTCACACATGGAATTAATAGTAAATATTTTTCCTCTACGTACGCCAATAATTGGAACAAGATGACAAGTTATGAAGAAGTCTAAATAGACTATATAGTTGAGTGGGAATACATTTATATACTAGAACTTTGTAATAGAGACACCCACTACCTCACTCCCAATCAAAAATAAATAAAAGTTAGCCGCTCAGTCAAAATAATTGCAATCATAAGTAAATATGTAAAAGTATAATATTGATTATGTATAGACTATGTATATTATATTATAAATGTATACAAGAAAAATATGCATTTACCGCAACCCCTTAATTTTTTAGAGAAAATTTTCCATATAGTCACTCAAAAATATCTTAATTATTCTCTATAACTAAATTTTATTAATAACGATTCATAGCTATATGTTAGAGGGAGGAGAGAGGCGAGCGAGATTGAGGGAGGAGAGAGGCGAGTAAGAGAGGACACAGAGTGGAAAGAGACAAATTATATATGTATATTTGTCAAATAATTGTATATATGTAACTGGTATACATATGCATTTGTATATCTGGCGAGTAAGATTGGGAGAGGGAGGAGAGAAGCAAGTAAGAAAGGGCAGAGAGTGGAGAGAGGTTAATTGTATTTGTATATTTGTCATATACTTATATATATATATATATATATATGTATAATTTGTATTTGTATATGTATAAGCGACATAACTATAACTAAAATTAAGCTGCGAATCGTAATTAATTCAAATTATAGCTATATTAGCTAATTAACTAGCATATATTTGCTTATCCGCATAACTTTCTCTTTTTTTATCCCTACATTTTAATCATTTTTGGGTTAATGATTGGGTAAAGGGTATTATGTATGAGGTTTCATTGGATTTTTGGCATTTTTTGGGTCAAAGTGATTTTTAAGTAAATAAATATAGTTAAATATTAGTATTATGTTAGTCTTTTTTAAAAAATTGTGATATAAATTTATACTTGAGTAGCTTTCCATGAAATTTCATAGAATGTTACTATATAATCTTACTTAGATTTTCAAAAGTTGAAAGTTTGAAAAAATTTAAAAGTACAGCTGGTTGAGAACCTAGCTTCATGCTCCAAATATTCTGCATAATAGGTGGCATGTGCTATTGTGCTTTGGCTCTAAATAAGTAACTACTCCATTTATTTCTAATTACTTATTAATTTTTAAATTAATATATCTATTAAAAAAATAATAATTAATATAATAAATTTATCAATTTTACTCCTATTATTTATGAATTGGCTAAATTAAAAATTTAAGATATTCAAGAAGTTATATCTTTTTCAAAATAATTAATTGAGGATATAATAAGTGAAAAAAGAAATAGTCCTTTCTTAATTCATTAAAATGGACAAGTAATTAGAAACAACTAAAAGAAATATGAACAAGTAATTATAAACAGAGAGAATATTTGAATTAACTCCAAAAATGCATAATTAACCAGATTTATGTGATGCTTTTTAAGTATATATGAGAATGTTTGTTACAAGGATTCACTTTAATTAATGGTTCTTGTGGAAACTAGAAAACATGATTAACAAGTACTATTTGAAAATATAGAATTAGCTGTGGAATTTATCGGTAATTGCTAATTGGTGTTTGATATTTATATTGGAGTCTGATTAAATTATATTCGTGATGAAAAGTCCTATATTGAGGGTTGAAAAGTCTTATCCTAATGGTAAAACGCTATGTAACAAAGGCGGCTCGTATCCAAGAGGATTCCTGGACTTAAACCCACTTTTGATTTAAAATAAAGGAGTACTTACCACTCACCACTACCAGATGAGCGACAGACTATTTTGCACAACCACAAATGTCCACAAACAAGCTTTGTTTCTGCTTAAAAAAAGGGGGGGAACAGGGTGTGTGTCTGTGGGGGGGNGGGGACGAGGGGAATGCATAAGTATCTCAGTCTATGTTTGAAATCAGACATACTTATATCATATTAAGAGGTATCATTATCTTCCGAACTTATTTAATAAATAGATTTTTTCCCCTTTTCGATCAACATGGCACGATCAACCAAATAGCCTGAAAAATTGTCAACACGCGCTGGGGCCAAAAAATAATGTCATGTAGGTCAAAAAAGGGTTAAAAATTATTTATAAAATAAGTCTAAAAATAATAGAACTTTAATATAATATAAGCGTGTCTCTGATATTTCGAACATAGGTTGAGAGTACTCATGCATTTTTCAAAAAAAAAAATCAATCTTTGTTTCTAAAAAAAATTCATAATGTTGGACTAGTGTGTAGTTTTAATACTTGTCAAAGAATCAACTGATTAAAGAGAGGCAAGTGTCGCATGTTTAGGGATTCATAGAATAAAGATCTCATAAGAATGGATTGCATATTCTCATGAATTGTATTGTAATTATATTATATTATAACTAATTAGAAATCAATTAAGATATTCTTCAATTAATTTGCTAGAAGGAGCTAGCTTTGATATGACACCCCCCCCCCCTTTTCGCCATTACCAATTAACAAAGCAATCAAATATATAATTAGCAAGGGTTATTTTGGATGTATGATTAGGGAATCTATTTCTCTAATGTATCCTTTTAACACACAACGACATAGTGGGAATCATTGAAATTTGATGATCACTTTTGGACTAATGATATCAGTCAGAGTCCTTAGTTTTGACACCAAATTAAAGAGGAAATAGTATACGTGCCCTTGAAGAAACAAATTAAATGTTAATACAATCGGTGATAAGTAAAATTGAATCCAAAATTCGAACACTCTAGGTGGATCAATATTATCTTAATTTAGCATAAGTGAAATTTTCAATAACTGAATTTGTTCTACTTAATGATCATGAGTTCGAAATCTCTTATCTAATAATATTATAAGTATTATCAGAGACAAAGCTACGATTTTCAATAAGAGGATTCAAAATCTGTAGAAATAGATAGCCGAAGGGGGTTCGACATAGAATCTACTATATATACATATAAACTTATTTTAATCATATATAAATGATATAATTTTCCGCTAAAGAAAATTCGAATGAACCCCTTCATACAAGGTAGTTCCGCTTCTGAGTGTTATAAATAAGCCGGCTTGAATCCAAGTCACGAGGACAGATTCTTTAGTGTAGCATCATTCTCTACTTTCCATGAGTGCCTGTAACTAATAGTTAGTTTTTTTTTTCTTTCAGTTTTTCAAGATGAATATATATATATATATATATATATATATATATATATAATTTTTTTCAAAGTTATTGGATGTATATATATATAAATAATTTTTTTTAAAGTTATTGGATGCACGTGCACGTGCATCGTCATTTATCTATGTTGATCCGTCTCACTGATAGGTACGGAACAGGTGATGGAATCTTAAGTGAATTTGGAACAGTAAATTTAAGTCAACTTCTAATCTTGTATTCAAGAAAATTCAACACTACAATTAAAAAAACATATATAATATATACTAACATAACTTTTAATCAAAGATATTCGATAAACCCTATATTCGTTACTAAGTACGACTGTGTCTATAAAGAAGAATATTGCACCGATATTGACATCTCCAATAATATTATAATTAGCTGATAATAATTTATTAGAGGCTTCTTGTATATTAACCAATAATCATGTTTATTATCATTACAGATTTAAATATTGTTAGGTGAATCAACGTACAAAATTAGATGTCTTGTTATTGAGATTTTAATAGTTTGAACTCACAAACGAATTTTGTGATGAATTGATTTTTTTTTAACAAATTGATGATTGAAATATATTTGGGTTATCATTACGAAGTTATGGTTAAAACTTAGGTTATTCGATGAAAAAGATATGATTCATTTAAGATGTAGTTTGGGTCTTTGTTTGTAGGAGATGAAATTCGATTATTGTATGATATTTTTATAAAATTACATAACAGTAAAAGTGTGTATAGACATCTCTTGAATACACTTTATATAAGGTTATGCATTATTTAATATTGTACAAGTTGTCTTTATCACTAATGATGAATAAATGACTTACAGTCTCATGAAGGTCTAATGTTTCTGAGACTAAAATTTTTTTATGTCTTTTTATTCATTTTTTAACTTTATGCCTAGTCAATAGGAAGGATTATATATATATATATATATATATATATATATA
>NC_028639.1:58200079-58201714 GCF_001406875.1 Solanum pennellii
TATATATATATATATATATATATTAAATACGCTCCATCTCAGTACGGGGTCCAATATAATATTTTTTTCTTCAAACACAACAACAAAGAAAGCTGAAAATTAGCACTTTTCACGTCTCAATTTATGTTGTATTTTTTTTGTTTTTGAAAGTTAAACAACTTAATTTTGATGGGAAATTTGCGCATAGAATTTTTGAATTTCTTGAAATTAAATCTATATATTTGTAAATTACGTAAAAAGTATCATAAGTCACAATATATAATTGACAATTAAAATATATATAAAAAAGTAACGATCAAAAATAATTTTTTTTTAATCTTAAGATTTAAAAAATGCCATATAAATTAAGACGAATAAAGTATAATACTACTAAACATTGCATCTTATGGGATTTGTGTACGGAATCAAATTACATTATCAACGAAAACACATTTGAATTTAAAGGAAAAATCACGAAGTACACAACTACGAAGCAAATTGTACCAACAATAAAAGCAAACCACAAAGCAAAATTAGACTTTAAATTAACAAATTACCCCGATGAAATTTGGAGAGTCAACTAATTTTTGTATGTTATTTTAAAAATATTTTAAGTTGTTAACATCATTTTCGAATAACTTATAGTATTCTTAACTTTCAATCATATATATTGTTCCATCTATTCAAATTCATGTGTCACTGACCTACTGGTTTAGGTAAATATCTAATGGCGGCATCCTTCCGCATTGGCGGCGAGTGGAGTGCCACAATTCATTCATCATTTTTTATCTACATAAGCCAAAGCCTATAGCACTGGCGACGTCTCCGGCATAAATGCAAGGAGGATGTATAGCTGATATAGGAATCTCTTTATGATAAACAGATCCATTTTGCAAGTTCGTTATTACGGGTAGTTCTTACAAAGGATCGGACTAATGACGTATACAATACTTGAATTCTATCTCAAACATAAGAATACAATATTTTTCAAGAGACAGAAGGCCTAAGAGAGATGAGAAACTTCTCTCATATAAATCTTCTTTGCACGAGCTTCTGTAAGCCCCGAAACAGACTCCAATTACATGTGTGAAGCATTGTGCCATTTCTTAGATAGAATGAATAGAAAAGGAGTGCTTGTGTTGTGGTTTTCGTAGTTGCAAGAATTTTATTTTTCGAGAAAAGGTTTCCTCCTTCAATATCATGATTGGGTCGACCAGGACAGATCATGAGTGAATAGAAAAAAAAATGTACATAGCTGTTCCAGCTGAAATACTTGAAATAATTCTACCACTTCTACTAGGAGTAGCCTTCAAGAGTCAACTATAATTATTTTTTTAAAAAAAAATTAAAGCTATTAATTATTGTGATTGTTAATTACAGTATATTTCGTAAATTTGTAATTAAATATTTTAAATTATTAATTGTAATAATTTATAGTATCTTAAACGTAATCTTTGAGTATATGATAAATTAAAGAGTAACTTTCACAAATAGCAAAAACAAAATTCGTATTTGTATGATACAACAAAGTTTGCATAATTGCACTCCATATCAAACATAAATATGTATATTTCGCTATACATATACAAAAGAAAAACCAGTCGTATCATTTGCTATACATATACAAAGAAATCAATTGTATAATTCACTATATAT
>NC_028639.1:58203633-58206840 GCF_001406875.1 Solanum pennellii
TTAAGGTTTAGATTGGTTGGTTCGCTCACATAGGAGGGTAAATGTGGGTGCCAGTCGCGGCTCGGTTTTGGGTCGTGACAATAGGACAGGAGAATATTTGTAATGTATAATTGTAAGTATATAGAACGAAGATATATGTATGTGCATGTGTATAT
Source organism: Solanum pennellii (assembly GCF_001406875.1). Classification (NCBI taxonomy): domain Eukaryota; kingdom Viridiplantae; phylum Streptophyta; class Magnoliopsida; order Solanales; family Solanaceae; genus Solanum; species Solanum pennellii. The sequence continues at coordinate 58,203,789 of NC_028639.1, forward strand.
ACAATTTTCTCTCGCTTTTATGCAAACAGAAACACAATTTATCTATTTCATTTCTGTTTTTATAAACGATAGAGGCGAGGGTGGCGAGCGAGCTGTGAGAGAGGGGAACGAAAATATATGTATATATAAATAATTTTTTTCACTTTATTAAACACAAACATATTTTATACATTTGTATTTGTATAAAAGCAAGAGGGAGCGAGAAAGAGAGAGAGACAAGCGAGAGATTGAGAGAGAGAGGTGATTGACAAACAGTTTACTATAGGGTACAATCAAATCAAAGTGTAGTTATACCATTTAATTTAATTTATTAATCTATGATTATATATAATTTCTCTAAATTAAAAAGAAAAATAAAACGAATAAATTATAAATTGTTATAAAATCAAGCTCATAAGAATATAATCATAAAGAGAAGAAGACAAGAGAAGTAGATAGAAGAAGTGAAATTTTCTTCATATTAAAGTGTATGTAAGTCTCATCTGTATGTCATACAATAGTGAATGAACAATTCTATTTATAGAGTGAGAAATCACTTCAAAGTCACCATATTAAGTATCATAATAAATAGATACATTCTTATCCAAAACGGTTCATGAATCTAGTGAATATGAATGATTGTTCATGTACCAACCTTATGGACTATCCACTCATTCAATGAATTTATAACGTAAATTGAATAATTGACATTTCCAAAAATTAATTTAGCAAAAAATGAAAGTGAAAGAAGAAGTTGTGAGGCAGAAATTAAGAGAAGTTAATGGAATTGAAGAGGTGGGTCCATATTTATTAAAAGGGATTGAAACAAATGCACTGCAAATTTGAGAAGGGGTAAAATAGAGAGGAAAATGAGGCCACGTGCATTGAAATTAAAAACTTTTCAGCTGATAATGGGAATGTACAAATTATAAAGAAGTCTCGTATAATAATGTTGAAACATACTAATAACTCAAATGCCCATATTACCCTTGGCCAGGAAAGCAGGCATGTTGACGAAGAGCTGCTTCCCTAGCCTCTTCTATATATAATATATGGAAAAAAAAATTAAGTGAAAGGGTAAAAATATCATCGAAATATTTAAAATAACTCATATTTATTCTTTATTCGTTTTTAGTATCTTTCTCATCTATTTTTAGATTAAAAAAATACTCTTAGATAACTGCTAAATGGGGTGGGTGGGGTGAGGCGAGACGCTTTACTTAGCATAGGGGAGGTGTACGCCTCTAGACGTGGAGCATAAGCGTTATGACTTTTTGAATTTTTAATTTCAAATATAGAATATAATAATATAGTAGCACAAAATTATATATATAAAAAATACATCAATAATTTGAAATAATTACAAAGATGATCAAAGAAACTCATAGAAAATGAAACTTCTAACATTATTACACAAATATGAATAATCTAATATCTAAAATATATTATTATGTACAATTTATTGCTAGTATTATAATAAATGCATCACGCCATCATGAATGAAAATAAATTTACTTTCAAGTAGCCAATGCATTTTCTTTTTTCAAATCTCACGGACATGGTCTAATCACGAGGAGATCAATGATAAGTTAAAAAAGTAAAATTTACTATATATATTTTAAGAAATTGTTACGCAATATATAATTACCCTCATATTGTTACCAAATAGTAAATATGTGATATTACAATTTGGTATTTGAGTCACTTTCAATCTTTTTATTTCTATAGATTAAGAAAGACATAATACATAAATATACCCTTTAACTTGACTTCAAATCACTTTTATGCCCTTCAACTTTGAGTGTGCATAAGTAGACAGTTAAACTTGTATAAAGTTGAACAAATAGACACATATGTCATACATGACATCCTACATGTCAGATTTTGTCCTATGTGTGTTCTACGTATATTCTGTCATGTAAGACTCATGTGTCTACTTGTTCAACTTTATACAAGTTTAAGTGATCACTTGCGCATATCCAATGTCGAAGGGCATAAATACATTTGTGTAGTATACCATTAAAAAACTATTAAGTATCCATTTTTTTTTAAAAATTATGAGAATCAACAGTGTTAACTAAAGAATTTATTACATAATTTGTGTAAGATTTGTTAGGCGTCCTAAGCATTAGGCTAGACGTGCTAAGGGGCAAAATCGGATGCTTAGGCGTAAGTCTTATGGAACTAAGTCTCACATTTGAGTCTCAAAGTGTTTTTCTAGAGCCCTGCCTCAGATAAATTTCAATAAAATCTTTTAAAACACCGCTTACAATTGATGGATATCTACATAAGTCATTGAAATTTATTGATATAACAGTCCAACTTAACAAAAAAAAACATTCAGAATGATTTTCTTTTGGTGTGTTTAATAGAATTATTATCTTTTATGCCAATGCTAAGAAAAAAAATAATGAACTTAAGTATTGGAAAAGAAAGATGATTCAAAATTAATATATATTTTAAATAATCACAAATTAAGTTTGAGTTTAAAATTATCAAAAATTTCATGAAACGAACTTTAGCCTGCAATGCATACAGAGACTATTTGCAAGTTGCCAAATAACGGAATTTTAAATTAAGTTGTATATAGTAAAAGATGACACGAAAAATCTTCGAAATATGTCATAAATTAAACATAGAAATCACATGATAATATAAAATAAAATGAAATAAAATAAAATTAACGTCTTTTTATTCAAATATATCTGATCTTCTTTCTTTAAATGCAGAAATTAGACTATATTCAGAAAGTAATTTTTATTTTACGTACTATAGAAAAACATTATTTTTATTAGAATAAGATATGCTGCGTACTCCGTGTTAATACGAAGTTAAAATAGAAAGAGTTATAAATTTATGTATACATTATGATACTTGGACATAAATGTAAGATTGAGTAATTTTCAATAATTTAAAGGCAATTTTCAACTACATAAGGGTTTTTATTGTTTAAAAATAAATTGAAAAGATATACTTTCAAGGAAAAAAAGTTTGATATACTCTTATTTTGCTATTTAAAATTGATATACTTTTTCATTATAAAAGTATCTCATAGATATATATATATAAGATC
>NC_028639.1:58207637-58273066 GCF_001406875.1 Solanum pennellii
CATATATATATATATATATATATATATATATATATATATATATATATATATCACTACAACAAAAATAACTTTTAGCGCCATTAAATATTGAGATTAATAAAAAATGCTAAAGTCTTTACTAAGATTAATAAAGAATGTTAAAGTCTTTACTGGTATTAGTTAGTGTCATTAAAACTAATGTAGCTAAAGGCTTTAGGGACATATACAAAGAGTGACAATTGCCGCTAAAATACATATTTGATCATTTTTGTCATAGTGCATAGTATTATATAAATGGTTCACATATATCCTTCGTAAGTAAAAAAATAATTCTAAATTATTTTTTATTAAAATCAAATTCATGTAGGGGTATGTGTGGCCCTCCTCACATTTTTTTTTCTTTTAACTATTTTTATTCATACACTAATTTGAATTTATTAGTTTGATAGTCAAATTTATTATAGATGTCACAATATTTATTTTATAGATAGGAAAATTAAATTTAAGTATAGTTGCCAAAAGTATTTTTTTATTTTTTTTCAACTATTAATTTTCAATTTTTTCCATTTACATTTCCTTCACTCCTTTTCTCTCTCTTATTTTACACTAAAGAATTAAGAAAAAAAACATCAATAATAATAATAAAAGTTAAAAAATGATTTATGTGTGAAAAGATCAAGTATATGATATTTTTAATAAAGATATATAAATTACTTTTGTAATGAGGGATATATCAAGTCATTTTTTTCTTTTTTTGGGAAAAATAACAAATATATCCCCAAATTATCGTAAATGATGTGCAGATACTTTTTGTCACACTTAGGAACATTGGTGTCTCTGCGTTCAAAAAATAGAGCATATATACCCTTGATACTAATGAAAATATACATATCATAAACTTATCCACCGACTCGACATCGAATTGATAGATAAGATTGCGCAATGTGTTCCTATTTTGTCTTCCGTTAGAGTGTAGGACATATAAACTCTAGTTTTTACACAGCAGGACACCAATATATTATTATGGAGAATATCTATATATCATTTACGATATTTTTTTTAACACAAACAACAAACGAGGTTAAAGTTAAGTTACTTTTCAAATTATCAACTAATTATGGGTAGCCATCAGAGCAGAGAGTAGCAGTCTGAAAGAAAGTCAACACGGAGCCTTCGTCTCCTCATCCATGCTCCTTCTTACCAACTCCCACTTCTCTTTTTCATTTCATTTTTTTTCTCTATAAATAAATAAATAAATACACTCTTTTAATTTAACCCACCAATTCATTATTAATTCATAAAAGCATCACCATTTTCAATTTATCAAATTAATTGAAACAAGAAGAAGAAAAAAAAACATGATGATGCTTGTCAATTGTTCTAAGTGTCACACCCCCTTACAACTCCCACCAGGTGCAAAGTCCATTCGCTGCGCCATCTGCAGAGCCATCACACTAATTGCTGATCCTCACACTGCTCCGCCAACACCCCCTTCCGCTTACAATAACCACTACTATCCCCCTCCTTCTCCTGCTCTTGCTCCATCTACTTATAGTTCCGGTCAAAATTCATCGTCACGAAAGAGAGCGGTGATTGTAGGGATTTCGTATACGAATACGAGGAACGAACTGAAGGGATGTATTAATGATGCTAAATGTATGAAGTTTTTGCTCACCAATCGATTCAACTTTCCTCAAGACTCCATTCTCATGCTTACTGGTATTAACTCTTTTCGATCAATTTGAACTCGTTTCATCCTGATTTTGATTTACAATTCTGACGTAGTTTTCTATTGATTATGCCTACTGTGCCCCTTTTTTAACAAAGAGATTAAATTACATTTGATAACTTTATGCCCTCCAGCTATTAGAGGGATTCGAAAAATTGTCTAACAAAGAGTTTTATGTAGGGATGGTAAAATCTAATCCAACTTGTCTAATCCGTTCAATCCGATGAAGTTTGGATTGGTTATTGACCCGCACATTCGTTAACTCAACTCATTTTAACCCATAAAAAATTAGGTTGATTTGTACCTGAATTGGCTTACGACAAATCTTATCAAAATATTTTTGAAAATCTCTCTTTTGCAATTTTTATTGTAGTGATAATAAAGAAAGAGAATAATTTTATTAGATACTAAAATAGTTTAAAAGAATATATAAGACAATTAAACTTAGTAAAAATTGGGTTGGGTTGGGTTTTGACCTGATACATAACCCGTTATCTCACTCAATTTGACTAAGTAAATTTGGATTGGATTATATCTTAACTCGATTATTGTCTTTAACTCGTTATGATCCGTCCAAATTTAATTCAACCCGCCGAATTGCCACCCCTGGTTTTATGTTTTCTATTTGCTATTTGAACGACTGCAAATGACTTATAAATGTCAAAACCAACTAATATTGTTCAAGTATATTTCCTCGTCCCTGTTTTTTCTCCTTGTACAAAAACTTTTGTCTTGGTTCATCCCATATGAAGTATGCTTCATTATCAATTTTTCTTCTAAAACTGTGATTAGTATTGCATAAGAAAGACAGAAGGAATAACTTGAAGAGACAGAGGGAATATCATTTAATAAAATAATTTCTTAAAAGGTATACTCAATATGCCTGTGTTTTTCTTTCTTCACACCTTTATGTGACAATCATAGCTTTCTCCAAAAGAGTGTGTTAATGAAAATGCTGGAACAAGCAGCTGGTGTCTGGTGTAGTTAACTATTATGCATAACTCCATCATTAATGAAAAAATATAAGTGTATCACATTTGCTACTTAACATCACGACTTTACAATCGGAAAACATTGTACAGGCTTCCCCAAGACAGTAAAATACTCGTGATGCTTTGTACGTGGTGGCTGATTGTTACTTTTTTGCTCTGATGTTTGATGTCTCGTGAACAATTCGTAAAGGCTATGTCATTTATCCCCTTTTAGTTTGATTCTGAGTTAATTTTTGCGAGGAGATGTGATGAGGAGTGAGGATTTAGATCAATAAGTTTTGTGTTTTAATTATATACCAATGCATATTCTCATTTTATATGGTAATATTAATGGACTCACTATTAACTAGTCCTAACTCTGAAATGTCCATTTCCCTGTGGAAGTATACTTTCAGAAGAAGAGAGAGATCCATACAGAATACCGACTAAACATAACATAAGAATGGCGATGTACTGGCTTATGCAAGGTTGTCAAGCAGGGGATTCTCTGGTGTTTCATTATTCTGGTCATGGTTCACAACAAAGAAATTACACCGGAGATGAAGTTGATGGGTTCGATGAAACACTTTGTCCGTTGGATTTTGAATCCCAAGGAATGATTGTTGATGATGAAATTAATGCAACACTTGTTAGGCCTCTTCCGCGTGGAGCTAAGCTTCATGCTATTATAGATGCTTGTCACAGTGGTACTATGCTTGACCTACCGTTTCTTTGTAGGATGGACAGGTCTGTAGCACTACGTACTTTTTTTGCCTTATGCTAGATTGTGTCTCTCAGAAACAACCTCTCTACCTGCCAAGGTAGGGGTAAGGTCTGCGTACACTCTACTGAGTATACTAAGTATGTTGTTATTGTTGCTGCTCTCAGTATAACCATTTCAAGACCATTTAATGCCCTATTATATGATATTTGATGTCCTTTGGTTACAGGACTGGACGATATGTATGGGAAGATCATCGTCCTCGATCAGGAGCATGGAAAGGAACAAGTGGGGGAGAGGTCATATCCTTCAGCGGTTGTGATGATGATCAAATCTCTGCTGATACGGATGTAAAATTCCTGCATCATCTTAACTTTTGAATCAGGGATATTGAAATTTATCCGACTAAATCAATCTAACTAAGCCGATTAAATGAACCTTCTGATTGATGGCAGAATTTGTCCAAGGTCACTTCAACTGGTGCAATGACGTTTTCCTTCATCCAAGCAATCGAGCAAGGAAAAGGAACTACATATGGAGGTATTCTTAATGCAATGAGATCTGCCATTCGCAGTTCTGATAATGGTGTAGGAGCTGGCATTGTGACATCTCTGTTGACTATGCTGATCACTGGAGGAAGTGCTGTCATTGGAATGAGACAGGTACGTACCTTTTGCCAAACGAAATATGTTCGTTTAATTCAAATGTTTGAAACATAAATGTCTAGTTATTTCAAATCAATGTTTTGATGTCAAATCATCTTTTGTTTCAGGAACCACAATTGACAGCAAATGAACCATTTGATGTGTACACCAAGCCATTTTCATTGTAGCATCTTACTCATCAAGCAACACTACCAACCTAAGGTTTTCATATTTTCATTTAGCTTTTGGGTGTTGAATTCCTGTACAGTTTACCAAGAAGGCAGTTGTAGAGTATTAAGATTCTTATATTCTTCAATTTCATAAATATTAATCATTCATGTAAGACTATGATTGTTGTAACAAGCCAAAATTTTCGTCAAAGGTTTTCATACTTTAGAATAAGTAACATAATAAAACCTTGCTGGTCAACAAAACACCTTAGTCTAGGCTCAAACCCACACCCCTCGAGGCGACTTTGAACAATTTTAAGCATTGAGCTATCTTCCTTTATTAGTATTTAAAATTGTTCAATAATTACTATACATAAAAAGTAACGAACGCTAAAAACATAATATTTGAAACACATTTGACCTTTGATTGCTGAGGTGGAAAACTAATTGATTGTGTGAATATATATTTTTTATATTAAAAATTATTAAAAATAATTTAAATTAAAAAAATAAATAAAAAATCAACCCATCAGCCCCAATCCCACCCCACTACCTCACCTGCAACTAAGAGTGGCAGCGGAACCGGTACCTACCGGTTCCCGGTCCGGTCCGTCCCGGTCCGGTTCGGTACCGGTTCAGTACCAGTTAGTACCTGTTAGGGTATGGTTTTTCCGGTTCCGGGACAGGAACCGGGACGGAATTAAGGAATATCCGGTTTTTATCGATTCCGGTAATTACCGGTCAGGTTTAAATTTTTTTTTTAAATAGAGCCGTTACAAGCCGTTGGGTAACGGCTAGTGGGCCCCCCCAACGGCTAGTTGAAGAAAAATTCATCCAATAAAGCCCTTACCCCACCCCTAACTTTTTTAATACCCTAAAGTTTTAAAAATTACACTTTAACCCATATTTTTACTTATAAATACCCCTAAATTTCATTCTTTTAAATCACAATATCATCTATTCATCTTCTACTCTTTCAACTCTCTACTCTCTATCTCTAATCTCTAATTCTATAATATATAATATCTTAAATTTCGGTGTTGCCTTACTTGGTCTTTGGAAATTAGATTTGGAGCTTCAAAATTCAATTTTCAACTTTCCACGTTCGGCTATCGGCGGTCATAAACGTCTACTTTTTTTAAGTAGACGTTCGGTACATTCGTTCTAACTTTTATTTTACGTTTCATTTATATTTAAATAATTATTTATTTATTTGTGATTTATTATTTGCATAAATTGCATAACATTTTTCTTATTATATTTAATCTCACGTTTAATTTTTTAATATGGATTTCGGAAAAAATATTGTTCAAAAAGGAAAGGGGAAAAAAAGTGCATTAGAGCGTTTAAGAAATGTTTGTAACTTTACATCATCCGATAATGCAAAAATCGGTAGTTCTTCTAAATCAAAAACTAAAAAATCTACTATATTAAGAATAAATACGGATGATTATACACATGTTGATGATACGGTTTTTAATATTGATAGTAATTCAGGATTAGATCCTTATCATGAACATTTACAACGTCGCTTTGGTAATTTTGATGAGGATTTGCCTAGTGATAATGATAATGATAATGATATTGATAATTATACTGATACGCCTATTTTTGATGATGATGATGATGAAACTCAGCCACCTACGGCTACTACTACTCCTAGTCCCGCTCCCTTTCGTTGTCCTGCCCCAGTTCCCCCAGTACATCCTAGGCCTAAGGTAGAACGTGTTAAAAAATCGGTTGTTTGGCAATTTATGACACAAAACGAAGATAAAACACAAGCTATTTGTAATAAATGTAAACATATATTAAATCATAAAACTGTGGGCAAATCTGGCGGGACGGGACATTTGAGTAGTCATTTAATGTCTTGTTGTAAAAATGAATTTTTGCATGCTAAAGCGGTAGCGGAAGCTAAAAAAAACGGTACCCCCCTTCCTGAAAATGTAGGAGTAGGCGGCTCTAAAATGGTACAAACACAATTAAATCCGTCTAATGTTTCTGGCTCTAGTTTACTACCTTCATATAGTAGAGAAAAAGATCTTGAAGAACTAGCTAAAATGATATGTGTTATGGGTTTGCCATTTAGTTTTGCTGAAAATCCCGGTTTTATACATTATATTCAAATTGTATATAATCCAAATTTTAAAGGTTTTGCTAGAAATACAATAAAAAAGGCTGTATTTGATTATCATGCACAACATTTTCAATATCTTCGTTGTTTATTTTATTATAATACTTGTAAAATAGCTATTACTTCTGATATGGGTCGTAGTGTAAATGGTAACGATTATTTGACTGTTACTGCACATTGGATTGATGAAAATTTTTATATGCAAAAAAGAATTTTAGGTTACAAATGTTGTCAAATGCAAAAAACCGGTAGTTATATTGCTCAAACTATTTTAGATATTTTACAAAGTTATGGAATATGTGATAAAATAAGTAGTATAACCTTAGATAATGCTTCAAGTAATAATTCTGCTGTTCAATATTTAAAAACTACACTTTGTCCTTTTTATGGTGATAATTATCATATTAGATGTACTGCACATATATATAATTTGATGGTTAGAGATGGTGTAAATATGTATGATAACGGATGTACGAAAGTTGAAAATGCATGTCATTTTATATTTAAATGTCAAGTTAAGTCTCGGCGTAAAGATTTTCAAAATCGCTGTTTTGAAAATAATCTTCCACCTAGAAAAATTCCAAAAACAGTGTCTACTAGATGGAATACTTTATATGAAATGCTTGTAGTCGCTTATGAATATCGAATACCCTTACAAATGGTTTGGAATGCTCATAATTCTGATATGACATATAGACTAGATGATAATGATTGGCGTGATATAAATGAACTTATAGATTTCCTAAAAGTTTTTTACTTAACTACAAAAAGAATTTCTGTACTTTATAGTCCATCAATTTGTACTGTTTTGCCTGATATTTGTATGATTTCTTCTAAATTATATAAATTTAAAAATAAACCAAGATTTCAACAAACCATTGAAAAAATGATTATAAAATTTAAAAAATATTATATTCCTATTCCTCAAATTTATTTAACTGCATGTTTGTTACACCCTAAGTATAAAGATTTCGGTTCATCAAGAATGGTTGAAAAAATATATTTTAACTTAGATATTAATGATGAATTAGAAGAAATTCCTAGTTGTCAACAAGTTAAAGATAGCATAAAAATTGAAGCAAGAAAATTGTATGATTTATATAATGCTAATAAAAATTTATCAAGTGAAAATGAACCTGAAAGCTCTAGGGTTAGATTTGATGAAAATAATATTGATAATTATTTAGAGGATTATCTTGAACTTTCTCACGATAATAGAAATGATTTTGATGCATATATTAATCAAATGACAGAATCTACTAAAGATGTTCTCAAATGGTGGAGAGAGCGCACCAAAGGATTTCCAAAACTAATACCGATGGTTCGAGATATATTAGCAATGCAAGCGTCGTCGGTAGCTTCGGAAGGCGTCTTTAGTGCAGCAAGGTTTCAACTTGGAGAACATAGGCATTCACTAGCAGCCGACAGCTTGGAGATATCGGTATTATTTCGAGATTGGATTAATGCCGAGAGAAGAAATTTGGGTCGTGAACCACTACCGACCAAATTTCAAGATGACGTTGATGAAGTAATGCAGGATTATAGTGACGACGGGATTGAAGCAATGGAAGATCTTTCTATTCAACCTATTCCCGAACATGTTACTAAAGAAATGTTGAATGATTTACGAAGGGATTTATATGGTGGCACCAACTATTAATTCAAACTAATATTTTTGTAAATGTAATTGTAATATCAAATATATATTAATAAAAATATAGGCTATTCGCCTTAATTTGTTTTTTAATATTGTTGTATTAAATTTAATTTTTGATATAGTCAATTTTAAATTTTATAACTTTAAAGTTTAAATTCAAAAATTTCAAACTTTAAGAGTTTGAAATTTAAATTTTATAACTTTAAAATTTGAATTTTAAATTTTCAAACTTTAAAAGTTTGAATTTAAAGTTTGAAAATTTAAATTTGAAACTTTAAAATTTTGAAAATTTTAAATTAAAACTTTAAAGTTTATAACTTTAAAGTTTGAAATTTAAATTTAACTTTAAAATTTGAATTTAAAATTTTCAAACTAGTTTAAATTTAAAGTTTGAAAATTTAAATTTATAACTTTAAAGTTTGAAATTTAAATTATAATAAAAATTAGATTCAATTAAATTTTTTTTTAAAAAAATTCGGTTCGTCCCGGATACCGGTCCGGTCCGGTCCGGTCTAGTACCGGTTTACTACCGGACCGGAACGGAATAATAGTTATTTTACCGGTTTCCCGGACCGGTCCGGTTCCGGTTCCGGAGCTATACCGGTACACACAGTACCGGTTCCGTACCGGTTCCGGTAATTACCGGTCCGGTTTTGCCGGTTCCGGTACCACTGCCACACTTACCTGCAACTCTCTTCTTCCTTCAGCCCCTACCCTCACCCTCTCATTCTTCCTTCTTCTTAACACTTGCCCCCACCCCTCACCCCACCTAACCAAATCTCTTATCTCAATCATTTTAATTTCTTTAAATATTCTCTATGAATCTTGATCGATTAACACATTAATAAAATCTGAATTTTCAAATTTTATTTATGAAAGATTGAAGTTTAGATAATTTTAAAATCTTGAAGAGTAATGATATATACTGAAAAGTTAAAAAATTTCGTGAAGCAAGCTTGAAGAATAACAAATGAGTCATGTGAAATTATGAAATTAATTCAAAATTGGTAAGCTTTTAGTGTTAAAAAAAACTCATATTAAATAGGAAGAATTAGACCAATCTGACATGAATTTAGTGCTCAATTACGAACAAATATGAAGAACATGATACGGTAAAATTTAATGTGCAAACTTATCATTTTTTAAAATTACTTTTAGCTTTTAGTTTCTTATGTGGCATTAAAAATGACGTAGAATTTTACAAAATGACGTGAAATTTTATGTGTAAGCGATTGTACTATACTCACACACAAAGAATAAGAAAGGGGTTTAAAATATTGTGTTTTAGTGAGTTTAAAGGTTCAATTGGCAAAATCGTAAATATAAGAACCCAACTGACAACTGAGCCAAGTATAAAAATCTCCCAAGACATTCTGTGTTAATAAATACCAATCTCTTTGAATATTTCTAGTAGTCCAAATAAATGTCTCTATAATAGAGATTTAATTATTGTTGAATATTCTTAATGACTAGTTATTTGATATAGAGATTTAATTATTGTTGAATATTCTTAATGACTAGTTATTTGGCATTGAAACAAATTTTGTATTGTCATTTATATCTTATTTTACTGCTTTGATTGTCACAACAAAAAATATTCTTTAGTCTTAATATTTCACGATGATAATTTGAGTTTTTACCTATAATACTCTTCTTCCTTCGGTAGGATTTCAACTAAAATAATTAGTGTGTCAAATTTATAGTAGAAGTGATTGTTGAATTCTAAAAATAATTTATATCAGAGAAAATATTCTTATTTATACACTAAAATTGTACAAAAATTCTCTATAGATTTCATGATCAAGTATTTCTTTTATACTAATTTACATCCCACCAACCACCCCACCCATACCACCCAAGGCTTTTCACTAATTAAAAATTCAATATTTATTATATAAACATAAAAAAAATGAAAAAATAACTTTATCGATTTAGATAAATTCCCTTCCACCACTAATGAAATTCATCGATGAGGATTATTCTTTTGTTTCTTTAATCAAACAATTCGAGTTAAATATATAAAAAAATAAATCTAAAAAAAAACGCTTCTCTCTTAACTTAATCTTATGTAATAATGAGAATTCAAATTAATCAATATTTTAATATAAATATAAAAAATAAGAAGATCAAGACAACATGAAATTCCAATATTTTAAATATACCTTCAAGTTTATTATAATCCATGCCATTTGTCCTTCACAAAGTAGTACTCCCTACAACATCAAAATTAATATCAATACCAAGAAACAAAACATATAATAAAAGCACATGCATTTTATTCAAGAATAATAAATAGGAGTACCATTTGCCTAGCTTAAATAGCTCTTAATTTAAGAGTGAGAATATTGGGTACAACCAGTGTTTTCAAAAACATATTTGGGGCGAGTTTCGGAATGGGATCTACCAAAAACACTTTGAGACATAAATTAAAAACGTAAATTCATAAGGTATAAGCTCTAAAATTTGAGACGCAGGTCCTGAACATAAAAATATAAGTCCTGGGCGTAAAAACGTACGCCCGGGCGTTTTTAACTTTTCTTTTGCTTTAAATCATATTTTTATTATTGATGTAATGATATTTCTCAAATGATAATGATATTCCTTTTCTCTTCATTATTGAATATTAATACTTATCTCACCTAAAAATCATAATTCATTAAAAAGTTTACTTTTGTTTATTTTATTAGTAATAAAACTATAAAATTGAATATACATGCAACTACGTCCCGTAGATCCATGAGACTTACGCCCCGTGTCTCGAGACTTACGCATCGCTCCATACCATATAAAGCGCCTCACATCACGCTCCCGCCTTTTAAAACACTGGGTACGACTAAATTAATTAGTTTGTTCTTATATGATATATGCATTCTATTTAGTTAACTCGCTGATAAGTAGACACGTGGAGTTCAATAATGCAAATAATAAATGACTTTTTGAAAATGGTCAAACTTCAAAAGGAAACAAAAATAATTTTTGAATATTATACGTACATATATCAAATTGACACGTAAATGGATGAAAGGGGAGGACAATAATGATAATGGTCAATTCACTACTTAAAACATGTGAATTTTCCACATACGTCTTAACGAAAATTGACTCAATGTTAGGAAATATTTCGATAAAAATCATTTTAATAAGTCCTATTTATGAAACTATCAGAAAGGAAAGAAGGGTTTTAAGATAGAGAGAAAGGATTGACGGTAAAAGCAATGATGACAAGTACGGTATATTTTGTATTTATTAATTATAATGTTCTCATATTTTAACTAATATTACACAAAAAGAAATACTATTGTCATGCTTAGAAATCTATATGAAACCAAAAAACATACATTTCTACTAATAATCAATCCTAGATCCTTATAAGTAGTTGTGGTGGTGATTTAGATTTTCAACATTTCAATGTCAAAATCTATATCATCAAGTAAAGTTATCATCTCATATTATTTGTTGAAATCACAATATATTTTTGTTTATATGTCAAACACATTAAGATAATTAAGAATTCACTTATAAGCTTTGAAAAATATTTTTTAAAAGACTGAATACACCCTAAGTAAGTCTAAATATATGATAATCTAAAAATAATTAAATATCTTACTTTATATACTAAATTATGTTGACATGAGAGTGAAGGTTTGTGCAATATTTGGTTTCTCTTTAAGCAAGATTTAGGTATAATAATATGATAGTACGAAGAAGTCTTATGGGACCTATATAATTGAGGAGATTGAAAATGACATAAGTTATATATGAGTAAAAAATTGTATATTTGGCTAGTGACGGTTACTATTATGATTATTCAGTTAAATGTGTAACTTGTGCTTCTATATAAAATTACATATTAATTATGTATATATATAATATGTATATTATATGATGTGAACTTTTCTAATCTCAATTCATGTGGCTATAGAGATGACAAAACTAACCCATAAAATTAAGATCTGCTTGATTCTTTTAGATTTCGACATATTAACAACCCACATATTTCTTTAATTGTGCTCATTTTGATTTGTTTAGTTCAACCGATTTTAAAACTAGCTGATATGTAACTCATATGAACTCATTAGAAAATTTTATCTAAATAGTTTTAATAAATACATTGTTTATATGATATGTTTTAAGGAGTCATAAGATAAAGGAAAAAAATTATCAGGTACTTGTCACACCTTTTTTATTTTTTTACAATTGTTGAGGATATGACGGGTTTTATTTAATTTTTTTTTTAGAGTCGCCACTTGGAATTGAGTTTTTTAGGTGTTCCAAGTCACCAGATAGTTCTTAATTAAAATAAAAACTTTTTTTGTTTGTTTTGGTCTACGAAAAACAGAGATTGGGTAAGAAATTTTATTGACCGGAGGGAAGGTATGAGGCACCCCCGAGTCCCGTGGTTCTAGCACGGTCTCTTTATTAACTTATATTTGGCTAAAATAATATATTTATTTAATTTGGATAAAAGGGGAAAAAGTGTATTAATTACTATTTTTTTTAAAAAAAACTGATTGGTCTAAGAGCGTAACCGCACACAAGACCCTTCTTTTTAGAAAAGAATACAAACCAAGGATCGTAACCGAACACATGATGGTATTTGAAGTTTTATTTTATTTTAAAAAAAACACAATAATTAATTACTCAATTTTAAAAAAAATAATGATAAGAATGAATAAAAGAAAATGGTACAACATATAAACCAAGAAATGATTAGTATTTATTTATTTATTAAAAAATTTCTAGCATTTGTATTTATGGTTTTACCAAAAGAAAAAAAATTAAGTTTTACTACTAGACAATGACAACAAAAGAAGAAAAACAAAAAAAAAACTTTTACAAAATTACAATTTAAACACTCTTTTAAACTAATGATATACTAGTTTTAATTTTTTATTTTTTTTATATATATCATGATAAAAATTTAAGAAATAACCAATTTGGTAACAATTTTTTTTTTCATATATAAAATGACTACCTTGACTTATTTGATAGAAGATTGCAAAATAGCAAATTTTCTAATTGTTGGATTATTAAGTCAAGTTAGTCAAATTTGTATTTTTACTTTAATAATCAATTCAAATATTTATTTAGGAGAATTATTTTTAAATTTTTTTTTAAAAAAAACCATATTTACATTTTTTTTGCAGAAATAACCAGATTTTTTTTTGCAGAAATAACCAGATTTTCATTTTTTGCAGAAATAACCAGATTTACATTTTTCTTTTGTTGCAAAAATGACCAGATTAAACCCTTTTGCAAAAATGACTAGTTTTACATTTTGTATTTTTATTTTTTCTTAAGTTCATTCTTCAAAGAAGAAAGTTACCAAAAACCTAAAAAATTTGGGATTGTTATATTTTATTTATTTACTTTTGTTTTTTTACTTACTAAAGCTAAAATTTAAACTAAATATGATTAATAATATATATGTACATCATAATAAACACAATCATATGAGAAGCACTATAGAATAATAAACTAATAAAAATATACAAACTAAGTAACATAAGGATAAACAT
The DNA here is from genome assembly GCF_001406875.1 of Solanum pennellii. NCBI lineage: Eukaryota > Viridiplantae > Streptophyta > Magnoliopsida > Solanales > Solanaceae > Solanum > Solanum pennellii. The sequence continues at coordinate 58,221,162 of NC_028639.1, forward strand.
AGTCATACGAGAATCATAATATAAAATTGGCCAAAAAAAAAAACAACAATTTTTCACAAACAAAAAAAAACATAAAAAAGAACATAAACATTAATTCAAGATTACATTGAAATGTAAAAAGAAATACCTAGAGTTGATGACAAGCAAATAATAGAAGCAAATTCAATTGAATTCCCAAGACAACCCAAGAGAAATATGTTCTTTTTTTTTCTTTTTAAGAAGAAGAATTTTTTTTAAGTTTTTTTTTCCTGCAATTTTCTTTCGATCTTTTTTTTTTCTTTCTTCCTCCTCCTCCTCTTTTGGAAAAAGAAGGGGGTTTAAATAGGTGATAACATTAAACCTCTCACTTTTCTTGAAAACTTAAGAGCCAATGCATGCATTGGATTCTTTTCTTTGTTTTCCCAAGGTGCCACCCAAGATGGGCAATGGAATTTTTTTTTAATTTTCGTTTTAAGAAAAATCAGATTAATTGAATGATTCATTTGCCCTTTTAGATGACTCATTTACTTTATTCATTAATTGAATATAGTTATATGGGTCATCAGAAAATAATAGTCCCAAATGTCATTTAGATGACCCATTTTTTTTATTCATTGTTTGAATAATCGTTAATGGGCCATCTGAAAAAATCTAAAATAGGCCCAAATGTCATGTAGATGACCCATTTCTTTTATTCATTGTTTGAATAATAGCTGATGGGCCATCTGACAAAATCTAAAATAGGCCCAAATGTTGACCCATTTCATCAAGACCCAATCAAATTGACCCACTAACACAAAATCTAAACATCTAAACAATTTTAAAGATCAAACACAACAAAATAATGCAGAAAAAAAATAAAAAAAATAAAAAATAAAAAACGAAATAAAAATAATAATAATAATACTTCAAGCAAATCATCAACATGATAAACTTAAAGAACATTAATAACACAAATCCAACATCAAACGACTTATATGGTCAAACGAAAAAAGATAATGATGAATTTGGATAAAGATTGAGAGGGGGAAAAGATTGACATAACTTCCGGGTAAATGAAGGTCGCCGGAAAACTTTATCGGAAAATTTTTTGACGGACTTTGAACTTAAAATTTATATCAAATGATAGCCCTTGAAGAGCTCTACACATTTATGTAAAGGATTTGGGATGGGAATGACCAGAACTTTATAAATCTAAGGAAAAAGTAAAAATTCATATTTGGTTTTCCTTAGATCTACGGAGTTTGGATATAGATATGGATGAAAGGTTTGTAGATTTAGGTAGAGGAGGGTGAAAGGAAAAGATGGTAAAATTTTAAAGATTTTTCTGGCCAAAAAGGTGGTGGCCACCGGGCGGTGGTGGTGGTAGCGGTGGCCGGCCGGCGGCATGGTAGTAAGGGGAAGAAGTAAGAAAAAAAAATCTAAAAAAAAATGCTAATTTTTTGGAGTTTTGTATTTTTGTTTGGGTCCAATAAGCCCTTGGATCAAAATATCATGAATGGTTGAGATTCAATCTTGACCATTTCTATGGACCGAGTCAAGATCAATTGGGCCATCAAAATTGATCTAAATCAGCCCAATTTAAACAAAATTGGGTCATTTGAGCCAATAAAAATAATAAAAATAAATACCCAAAAATGCAAATAAAAATAAAATTCCTTACTAAAAGATTATAGGAGTAAAATAAACACGTCAAAAATTATGTGTTCACAGCATGCCCCTCTTTGCTTGGAAACATGAAGAGTTTTCAAGCAAAGAAAGTGAACGAAGGGGCTAATTTTTGACTGTTTCAAACTCCGATGAAGCCATTTTAGAAAAGATGACCGAACCTTGCTTCAGAGGTTGCCTACATATCCTTGATTAAAAGGAAATCAGATCAGTGTAGTTCGAGAAACTTTGATAATCGAAACTATCAGAAAAGGCGGCCAAAAGATTGCTTCATATTGCTTGTCATCATCTGCTGCCTATAGTTACAAAGAAAAAAGTTAGAGAACTATGTCTCTCTACATTATAAATGTTATAAGATCCCTAATTGATGTATCTTCTTAGGATCTTGTCTAGATCTTTCACTTGCTCTGTGCATTATCTTTGAGATCGATCTTCATGCTATCTATGCGGCTGGTGATCATTCTTAAGTGCATGTTTTAACTTGAGTTGGTTGTTGAAACTCAAAACTCAAGATCACAAAATGAAGAACCCATGAAGAATATGTTTCCTTAAGAAAAGAAGAAAACATATGAGAATCTTGAACTAGGAAGTGTAACCCTAGAATGAATATGTTAAAGTGAGGCGTGTTGCCTTGAGAGTTCCAAATCAGACGCATTGTCCTAAGATTGGATGTATCCCCAAAATGTGAATAGGGTGTGTATAACCTATTAATGTTGGTGCGTATTGCTCCAGATATGCATATGGTGCGTATTGCCCATGAATAGAGAATTGATCTGTATTGCATGTGAATAAGGACTGGTGCGCACTGCACATAAATTCGGATTGATGCGTTGTACGAAATTCAGACTGGTGCGTATTGCACATGAACAAAGGATGGTGCGTATTGCCCATGAATAAAGGATGTGTGCTTGTTGCACAAAATTGAGATTGGTGCATATTGCACGAAATTCAGACAGGTACGTATTGCACATGAACAAAGAATGATGTGTATTGCCCATGAATAAAATATATATGCTTGTTGCACGGAATTCAGATTGGTGCGTATTGCACGAAATTCAGACAGGTGCGTATTGCACATGAACAAAGGATGGTGCGTATTGCCCATGAATAAAATATATATGCTTGTTGCACGGAATTCAGATTGGCGCGTATTGCACGAAATTCAGACAGGTGCATATTGCACATGAACAAAGGATGGTGCGTATTGCCCATGAATAAAATATATATGCTTGTTGCACGGAATTCAGATTGGCGCGTATTGCACGAAATTCAGACAGGTGCATATTGCACATGAACAAAGGATGGTGCGTATTGCCCATGAATAAAATATATATGCTTGTTGCACGGAATTCAGATTGGCGCGTATTGCACGAAATTCAGACAGGTGCATATTGCACATGAACAAAGGATGGTGCGTATTGCCCATGAATAAAATATATATGCTTGTTGCACGGAATTCAGATTGGCGCGTATTGCACGAAATTCAGACAGGTGCATATTGCACATGAACAAAGGATGGTGCGTATTGCCCATGAATAAAATATATATGCTTGTTGCACGGAATTCAGATTGGCGCGTATTGCACGAAATTCAGACAGGTGCATATTGCACATGAACAAAGGATGGTGCGTATTGCCCATGAATAAAATATATATGCTTGTTGCACGGAATTCAGATTGGCGCGTATTGCACGAAATTCAGACAGGTGCATATTGCACATGAACAAAGGATGGTGCGTATTGCCCATGAATAAAATATATATGCTTGTTGCACGGAATTCAGATTGGCGCGTATTGCACGAAATTCAGACAGGTGCATATTGCACATGAACAAAGGATGGTGCGTATTGCCCATGAATAAAATATATATGCTTGTTGCACGGAATTCAGATTGGCGCGTATTGCACGAAATTCAGACAGGTGCATATTGCACATGAACAAAGGATGGTGCGTATTGCCCATGAATAAAATATATATGCTTGTTGCACGGAATTCAGATTGGCGCGTATTGCACGAAATTCAGACAGGTGCATATTGCACATGAACAAAGGATGGTGCGTATTGCCCATGAATAAAATATATATGCTTGTTGCACGGAATTCAGATTGGCGCGTATTGCACGAAATTCAGACAGGTGCATATTGCACATGAACAAAGGATGGTGCGTATTGCCCATGAATAAAATATATATGCTTGTTGCACGGAATTCAGATTGGCGCGTATTGCACGAAATTCAGACAGGTGCATATTGCACATGAACAAAGGATGGTGCGTATTGCCCATGAATAAAATATATATGCTTGTTGCACGGAATTCAGATTGGCGCGTATTGCACGAAATTCAGACAGGTGCATATTGCACATGAACAAAGGATGGTGCGTATTGCCCATGAATAAAATATATATGCTTGTTGCACGGAATTCAGATTGGCGCGTATTGCACGAAATTCAGACAGGTGCATATTGCACATGAACAAAGGATGGTGCGTATTGCCCATGAATAAAATATATATGCTTGTTGCACGGAATTCAGATTGGCGCGTATTGCACGAAATTCAGACAGGTGCATATTGCACATGAACAAAGGATGGTGCGTATTGCCCATGAATAAAATATATATGCTTGTTGCACGGAATTCAGATTGGCGCGTATTGCACGAAATTCAGACAGGTGCATATTGCACATGAACAAAGGATGGTGCGTATTGCCCATGAATAAAATATATATGCTTGTTGCACGGAATTCAGATTGGCGCGTATTGCACGAAATTCAGACAGGTGCATATTGCACATGAACAAAGGATGGTGCGTATTGCCCATGAATAAAATATATATGCTTGTTGCACGGAATTCAGATTGGCGCGTATTGCACGAAATTCAGACAGGTGCATATTGCACATGAACAAAGGATGGTGCGTATTGCCCATGAATAAAAGATGTGTGCTTGTTGTACGGAATTCAGATTGGTGCGTATTGCACGAAATTCAGACAGGTGCGTATTGCACATGAACAAAGGATGATGCGTATTGCCCATAAATAAAAGACGTGTGCTTGTTGCACGAAATTCAGATTGGTGTGTATTGCACGAAATTCAGACAGGTGCATATTGCACATGAACAAAGGATGGTGCGTATTGCCCATGAATAAAAGATGTGTGCTTGTTGTACGGAATTCAGATTGGTGCATATTGCACGAAATTTAGACAGGTGTGTATTGCACATGAACAAAGGATGGTGCGTATTTCCCATGAATAAAGGACGTGTGCGTATTGCACGAAATTCAGACAGGTGCATATTGCACATGAACAAAGGATGATGCGTATTGCCCATAAATAAAAGACGTGTGCTTGTTGCACGAAATTCAGATTGGTGTGTATTGCACGAGATTCAGACAGGTGCATATTGCACATGAACAAAGGATGATGCGTATTGCCCATAAATAAAAGACGTGTGCTTGTTGCACGAAATTCAGATTGGTGTGTATTGCACGAGATTCAGACAGGTGCATATTGCACATGAACAAAGGATGATGCGTATTGCCCATAAATAAAAGACGTGTGCTTGTTGCACGAAATTCAGATTGGTGTGTATTGCACGAGATTCAGACAGGTGCATATTGCACATGAACAAAGGATGATGCGTATTGCCCATAAATAAAAGACGTGTGCTTGTTGCACGAAATTCAGATTGGTGTGTATTGCACGAGATTCAGACAGGTGCATATTGCACATGAACAAAGGATGATGCGTATTGCCCATAAATAAAAGACGTGTGCTTGTTGCACGAAATTCAGATTGGTGTGTATTGCACGAGATTCAGACAGGTGCATATTGCACATGAACAAAGGATGATGCGTATTGCCCATAAATAAAAGACGTGTGCTTGTTGCACGAAATTCAGATTGGTGTGTATTGCACGAGATTCAGACAGGTGCATATTGCACATGAACAAAGGATGATGCGTATTGCCCATAAATAAAAGACGTGTGCTTGTTGCACGAAATTCAGATTGGTGTGTATTGCACGAGATTCAGACAGGTGCATATTGCACATGAACAAAGGATGATGCGTATTGCCCATAAATAAAAGACGTGTGCTTGTTGCACGAAATTCAGATTGGTGTGTATTGCACGAGATTCAGACAGGTGCATATTGCACATGAACAAAGGATGATGCGTATTGCCCATAAATAAAAGACGTGTGCTTGTTGCACGAAATTCAGATTGGTGTGTATTGCACGAGATTCAGACAGGTGCATATTGCACATGAACAAAGGATGATGCGTATTGCCCATAAATAAAAGACGTGTGCTTGTTGCACGAAATTCAGATTGGTGTGTATTGCACGAGATTCAGACAGGTGCATATTGCACATGAACAAAGGATGATGCGTATTGCCCATAAATAAAAGACGTGTGCTTGTTGCACGAAATTCAGATTGGTGTGTATTGCACGAGATTCAGACAGGTGCATATTGCACATGAACAAAGGATGATGCGTATTGCCCATAAATAAAAGACGTGTGCTTGTTGCACGAAATTCAGATTGGTGTGTATTGCACGAGATTCAGACAGGTGCATATTGCACATGAACAAAGGATGATGCGTATTGCCCATAAATAAAAGACGTGTGCTTGTTGCACGAAATTCAGATTGGTGTGTATTGCACGAGATTCAGACAGGTGCATATTGCACATGAACAAAGGATGATGCGTATTGCCCATAAATAAAAGACGTGTGCTTGTTGCACGAAATTCAGATTGGTGTGTATTGCACGAGATTCAGACAGGTGCATATTGCACATGAACAAAGGATGATGCGTATTGCCCATAAATAAAAGACGTGTGCTTGTTGCACGAAATTCAGATTGGTGTGTATTGCACGAGATTCAGACAGGTGCATATTGCACATGAACAAAGGATGATGCGTATTGCCCATAAATAAAAGACGTGTGCTTGTTGCACGAAATTCAGATTGGTGTGTATTGCACGAGATTCAGACAGGTGCATATTGCACATGAACAAAGGATGATGCGTATTGCCCATAAATAAAAGACGTGTGCTTGTTGCACGAAATTCAGATTGGTGTGTATTGCACGAGATTCAGACAGGTGCATATTGCACATGAACAAAGGATGGTGCGTATTGCCCATGAATAAAAGATGTGTGCTTGTTGTACGGAATTCAGATTGGTGCATATTGCACGAAATTTAGACAGGTGTGTATTGCACATGAACAAAGGATGGTGCGTATTTCCCATGAATAAAGGACGTGTGCGTATTGCACGAAATTCAGATTGGAGCGCATTTCCCGAAACTCTCGCATTGATAGGCAAAATGCGAGTAGAATGAGATGAAACACCAAACATTTGAAGACTTAGGAGATCTTCCTTTTTGTGATGTTTCCTTTTGACTTGTAACCCTGCATTTTTTTTCTTTCTGTGTTGAGCAAATGAAAGAGAAAATTGTTTGTTTAAAATGGTGGTTGGTTTGTGGCCTTGGTCTCCAACGACTTGACCGTACTCACGACCAATTTCTCCAACTCTACTACAACTCCTTGGTTAAGCAACCTTTGAAGCTCCCTCTTTGTTAACCAGGGGCCTTGATCTTTTGGTACTACCAAATATCATGGTGCGAGTGATGTCCCAAAGAATGATGACCTTCATGAATTTCCAGTGAAGATCTGAGGTGTTTTTAGTCCTTGGTCAATGGCTTGTCAACTCAGATACTCAGCTTTACTTTTGGGAACCCGTAGTAAGCTTTGCACTCTTTACTTTATTTTGTCAAGAGATTATATCAAAAAGAGAAGAGAGAAAAAAAAATAAAATAAAAATAACAACTTAAGAGTAGGAAAGATTGGATCAAGAAGACTATAAACTTAATGAAGGATATTCCCTTAAAAATGAGAAAGAGAACTTATCTGGAGGCATATGTCGACTTTGAGTAAACCATGACATGCACTTGGACTTGCCCCCTGATTCGTTTGAGTTTTTTTTAGTTCTCAAAATCTGAGTCATCGTCAATTGATCTATGTACCCTTTATGTAGAGGTGTCCAAAAATGATCATCTTTGCAGATTTCATTCATGATGTTCTCTCCCTTTATCTTAAGGTGCCCGTAGGATTTTCACCTATAAGATTTTATTATTATTTTTTCGTCTTATGATGCCTATGAAGGTTTTCATCGATAAGACTCTCTCTCTCTCCTCTTTTTTTTTCGATGTTGCCTTTGATGATTAATATCATTTTCAGATTTGTCCAAAAAGGCGATTGCCAGAATAAACAGAATTACAATCTGACATTATTCTACATAAAAAAAACTAAAACAATGCCCCAGTTTTCTGTAAATACTGGAAAACTGTTTTTTGTAATATATATATGACCGAACCCCTAAAGGGTTGCCTACGTATCCTTTCGGAATCAGGTCAAACGTAGTTCAGAAATTTCAATGAGATTTTTTTTGAAGAGGTGCCTTTGTTCTTTCAACCTCAAACTTGTCGCAGAACCTTAAAATGCATTAGATGTAGTATCTTTTGACTGAATCTGCATTAACAATTATGCCCGTGATTTTTCCTTCCACATCAGTAAGGTGCAGGTCTCCTTTGGACAATACTTCCTTGATAAGATATGGACCTTGCCAATTTTGGGCAAACTTTCCCTTGGATTCTTCTTGGAGCGGGAGAACGTGCTTTAAGACCAGTTGACCTACTTCAAAGTGTCTTGTGTGAACCTTTTTGTTGTATGCACGAGCCATTCTTTGCTGATAAAGCTGACCAAAACAGATAGCCGTCAATCGTTTCTCGTCTATTAATGCGAGTTGCTCTAGTCGGGTTTTGACCTATTCAGTATCTTCAATTTCAGCCTCGACAATAATTCGAAGAGATGGAATTTCGAATTCTGCTGGAATCACAACCTCAGTTCCATACACCAGCAAATAAGGAGTTGCACCAATCGAGGTACGCACTGTTGTGCGATATCCTAAAAGTGCAAAAGGCAGTTTCTCATGCCATTGTCTAGTGCCTTGAACCATCCTTCTGAGAATCTTTTTGATATTCTTGTTGGCTGCATCCACAGCTCCGTTGTCTTTTGGTCTGTATGGAGTAGAATTGTGGTGCACAATTTTGAACTGCTCGCATACCTCATTCATCATATTACTATTGAGGTTTGCAGTATTATCTGTGATGATAGCTCTTAGGATACCAAATTGAAAAATAATGTTTGAATGAACAAAATCCACGACCGCCTTCTTAGTGACTGCTTTGAAAGTTATCGCCTCCACCCATTTGGTGAAGTAATCAATTGGAACCAAAATGAATCGATGTCCATTAGAGGCTTTTGGCTCAATTGGTCTGATTACATCCATTCCCCATGCAACAAAGGGCCAAGGAGCAGCCATGGGGTGCAACTCTGAATGAGGTGAATGAATGAGATCTCCATGGATTTGACATTGATGATATTTTTTCACCAAGTGAAAGCAATCTCTTTCCATGGTAAGCCAATAATACCCCGCCTGGAGTATCTTTTTTGCAAGGACATACACTTCATTCATAATTTTCTCGGCTTCTTCAGCATCCAAACATCTCAATAAATTCAAATTCGGAGTTCGTTTATATAAAACATCCCCGCTCAAAAAGAAACCATTAGCCAGACGTCTAATAGTTCTTTTTTGGCTGCTGTTGGAATGTTCGGGGCATCTTCTTGTCTTCAAAAAATTCTTGATGTCTGAGTACCATGGCTCACCATCAGGTTCTGCTTCCACTGTATTACAATAGCCATGTTGGTCCCGAACTTGAATCTCTAATGGGGTGATGTAAGTGTTTCCAGGATAGGGAAGCATTGAGGCCAAAGTAGCCAAGGCATCGGCCAAATCATTATGAAACCTGGGAATGTATCTAAACTAGATGTACATGAATATTTTGCTAAGATCTTCCACACATTGTCTGTATAGAAGGAGCTTGAGGTCTCGAGTTCTCCATTCGCCTTGAGCTTGTCGGATAAGCAAATCAGAATCTCCCAACACAATTAATTCTTGCACACCTAAATCTATTGCCATATTTAGACCCATGATGCAAGCTTCATACTCAGTCGTGTTATTTGTACAAAATAAGCGAAGTCGAGCTGTTGCAGGGTAATGTTGCCCTGTGGGCGATATTAAAATTGCCCCAATCCCTGTGCCTTTTGTGTTGGTTGCTCCATCAAAGTGCAATTGCCAAACTTGATTTCTATTGAACCTAGTTCCTCAATTGAGTTAATCTCTTCATCTGGAAAATATGTATCCAATGGTTCGTAATCACCATCGACTGGGTTCTCTGCCAAGTGGTCTGCCAAATCTTGGGCTTTCATTGCAGTGCGAGTGACATATATAATGTCAAATTCAGTGAGCAAAATTTGTCATTTCGCGAGTCTGCCAGTTGGCATTGGCTTCTGAAATATGTAATTTAAAGGATCCATCCTTGATATGAGGTAAGTTGTGTAGGACAATAAGTAATGCCTTAACTTTTGAGCTACCCAAGTTAGGGCGCAACACGTTCTTTCCAAAAGGGTGTACTTGACCTCATAACTAGTGAATTTCTTGCTCAAGTAGTAGATATCCTGCTCCTTCCTTCCTGTAGCATCATGTTGACCGAGAATACACCCAAAGGAATTATCTGTTACTGAAAGATATACAAAGAAAGGCATGTCAGGTTCAGGCGGTACCAACACGAGAGGGTTGGACAAATACTCCTTGATTTTTTCAAAAGCTTGTTGACAATCTTATGTCCATCTGACAGCAGCATCCTTCTTCAAAAGTTTGAAAATGGGCTCACATGTGGTTGTGAGTTGAGCAATAAACCTACTGATGTAGTTCAACCTCCCAAGTAGACTCATGACTTCAGTTTTATTTTTCGGGGATGGCAAATCTCGAATGACTTTTATTTTGGAGGGATCCAATTCGATTCCCCTTCTATTGATAATAAAACCCAGAAGTTTTCTAAATGGAACTCCGAATGCACATTTTGCTGGATTAAGCTTGAGATCATATCTTCGCACTCTTTCCAAGAATTTTCTCAGATCTTGCACATGATCAACTTGTGTTTTAGACTTGATGATTACATCGTCGACGTATACTTCAATTTCTTTATGCATCATATCATGGAACATGGTGGTCATAGCCCTCATGTAAGTCGCCCCAACATTTTAAAGACCAAATGGCATGACCCTGTAACAATAAGTTCCCCATGGAGTGGTGAAAACAGTTTTCTCAGCGTCCTCTTCATCCATCAAGATTTGATGATACCCCGCATAACAGTCCACGAAAGATTGCATCTCGTGTTTTGCACAATTATCAACTAGGATGTGGATATTTGGCAATGGAAAGTTGTCTTTTGGACTAGCCTTGTTCAAATCTCGATAGTCAACACAAACTCTTGTCTTTCCATCCTTTTTCGGCACAGGAACAACATTTGCCAACCAAGTAGTGTAACGAATAACTTGGATCACCTTTGCATTCAATTGTTTCATTATTTCTTCCTTGATTTTTTCACTCACGTCCGGTTTGAATTTCCTTCTTTTCTGTTGGACGGGTGGAAAATCAGGATAAACCGGCAACTTATGAACCACTAAATCAACACTAAAACCTAGCATGTCATCATAAGACCAAGCAAATACATCTTTGAATTCATACAAAAGTTGTATTATTGCCTCTCTAATTTCCTGATTGATATGTAAACTTATTTTTATTTCCTTAACATCCTCGGAACTTCCCAAATTGATTGTCTCAGTTTCACTAAGATAAGGCTTCGGTTTGTGCTCAAATTGTTCCAGTTGCCTATTAATTTCCCTAAAAGCCTCTTCTTCATCATATTCCACCTCTTGACTTGGTGATTCAAGATTAAGCAACTCTTTGAAATCAGGGAGTGAATTCCGCATGCATGTCATGTTATCAAAGTCATCATTTACAGAACTTAAAAATAGAGAATAAGAATTAAGGGAGGAAAAAAAATTTACCATGAAACTGAAATTTCATTTCATTGACATCAAAAAGGGACAGAAGGGTTGACAATAACAAAATACTTTGAACTATTCGGACAACAACCCTGAGACCAACAAAATACAAAAGAGTATCAAAACAAACTACCACGACTCCTTCTTTACGGGGAAAGGAGTGGCTTCCCAATTGCTTAACTGAACACCTGAGCCCACGAGCTGCATATTGGCATGACTTGTGCCTTCACCAACTTGGACCATATTTACTTCACAAAACAACTGACTGAGATCCTCAATAATTTCTTCAATGTCTTCAAGAGTGAATGAATCTTTCAATTCTGGACCCTGAGGTTTGATAAAAGAATGAGAAATATGGGGAATCGGTTGTGGCAACGACCAATCAATCCTTTTGTGGTTCTTAGCTTCATCTCCATTTCTTTTGCTTTGTTTGTATCTGAGGCCAGAGGTGCCTTGGTTTCTCTAAAGAGTAATGGGATCCACGATTCCTTGCGAATATACTCCCAAACCTTTACCGGGTTGATAACCATATTTGAGCATCGTCGTTGCTACCATTGAAGCGGAAGAAGAGATACATGATTGGATGATAGATTCTCCTTCTTTAAAGCGATCGACTAATAGAACCTCAAAAGACTAGTAAACAACAGAATCACATCCTTCCTTTGCCTCAATGTATGGGACGGATGGATCTCTGTAAATAGGTGAATCATCTTCCCCATGAACAGTGATTTCCTGATTGTTGTATTCAAACTTGACAACTTGATGTAGAGTTGATGGGACGGCTCGAGTCATGTGAATCCATGGCCTTCCTAGTAGAAAATTATAAGATGTTTCCATATCCATTACTTGGAACACAATCGTAAAGACTACTGGCCCAATTGTCATGTTTAACTTGATTTCACCAATGGTATCCCTCCTTGAGCCGTCATAAGGTCGCACAAATACATTACTGGGGTCAGTGTTAACTTTCAAGCTTTGTAGCGTAGAAAAAGGACATATGTCTACCCCTGACCCTCCATCTATCATGACCCTCTTTACATAGTAACCTTCACATGTCACTGTAAGATGCAAAGTTTTGTTGTGTCCAGCTCCCTCCTTGGGCAACTCATCATTAGTAAAAGTGATGGCATTTGACTCGAAGACGTGCTTGGTCATATTCTCCAACTGATTTATTGTGGTCTCTTTTGGCACATGTGCTTCATCAAAACCTTATTCAACACAAGACTATGTTCTTCTGAGTTCAAAAGTAGAGACAACATCGAAATCTCTGCAGGTGTCTTCTTCAATTGTTCCACGACAGAGTAATCTGGAACCTTAAGCTTTCTTAGAAATTCTACATTTTCTTCTTCAGTAACTGCTTTCTTTAGTGGTACTTGGATATTTTCAGTCATCTTGCCTTTTCTTAATAATTCTGGAGAATAACATCTTCTAGAGCGTGTCAAACCCCCCCCCCCCACTTTATCAACTTCTTCGACAATGTCCTTTCCTTGATAAACCACTGCGGTTTTGTTATAGTTCCAAGGGACAACCTTTGAATTAATTACTGGAAGCTGTTGAACGGGCTTAACAAAAATAGGCTCTTTCAACTTGGTCAAGCCACTTTGGTCATGTTGTGTGAATGAAAAGCCTTTTGATACATACAACTTTGTCATAGCTGCTCGAACTTCAATCCCCTTTGAAACCCCTGGGATGCACAAGACTTTGATGTCAAGATTGACACCTTCCGCACTCAGAGATGCAACTGGTTCTAAACTCTTCATTGACTTGTCTTCTTCTCCGATCTTCCTAGACAACTTTCCCATTTTGCTGAGGAGTTTGTACTCTTGATCATCACAAACCATACCCACTAAGTTGTTTTCAGCTGGAAGTGGGTTATTAGTCACATTGGGAGTGTTTTGATCATCTGTCACAACAACAACTCCATGCTCGATCAACTTCTCTATTTCTCCTTTCAAGGTCCAACAAATATCAGTGTTGTGTCCTGGGGCTCCTGAATGGTATTCACATCTTTCATTGGCTTGGAAACCTGGAGCATTTGGATTCAGACGATATGGTGGGATACACTCAATTGCTCCTATCTTTCTTAAATTTTGAAACAAGCTGGAGTACGACTCCCCCAATGGAGTGAATTTCTTTTTTTGTAATCTGCGTAAGAGGAGAGTTATAAGGGACCTGATAGGTGGCCGTTGTGGGCGAAAGTTTCCTTGAGATGGGGCCCAAAAATGTGGGCGATTGGGAGGATGCACATATGACTGAGCATTTAAGACCGTGTACGGAGATGGAGATACTGGATATTGAGGGGCATAAGGATAGTAATGCCGAGGATAGCTAAGTTGTCCCTGAACTGATGTGTAAGGATAATTAGACTTTCTTTGAGCTCCCCTTGACCCTGATGCCAGTGAAATAACTTCCTCTTTCCTTTTACTATTTCCAAAACTTGTTGAACCACCTTGAATGGCTTGTGTGGTAGCTTTGATTGCTGCCTGGCTCACGATCCTTCCTGTTTTGAGATCACTTTCGACCATTTCCCCAATTTTGATTGCTGTGTGAAACGGTCTTCCCATTGGGGCTGTGAGGTGGTGGAAGTAGTCAGGATCTTGAGCCTCTATAAAGATATCAACCAATTCTTGCTAATTTAATGGGGGCTTGACTCGGGCTGCTTGTTCCCTCCATTTGATAGCATATTCTCTGAAGCTTTCACTTGGTTTTTTTCTTGTATTGGAGAGTGTATTACAATCTGGCATAATGTCGACATTGTACTGAAATTGTCTAACAAAATCTTGAGCCATATCATCCTATATGTGCCAGTGGGAAATCTCTTGGTCTATAAACCATTTTGAGGCAACACCAGTCAGGCTCTCACTAAAATAAGCCATGAGCAATTCTTATTTACCCCCTACACCCCGAAGTTGATTACAGTATCTCTTAAGGTGGGCTATGGGATCACCGTGTCCATCATACTTATCAAACTTAGGGGTTTTGAACCCAGGTGGCTGGTGGACATTTGGGAACATACACAAGTCTTTGAATGCGACACTTTTGTGCCCTCCTAACCCTTGCATGCTCTTCATGTGTTGCTCGATGCTTTTCATTTTTTTCAACATTTCTTCTTGCTCTGATCCTGGAGTGGGCCTCTCAACATCAATGGGGGAGCCGAATTGAACAGAGTTAGGGCCCCCAAATTCTATCCCAGGAGTATAGTACTGCTCCGGATGAGTGGTGAACTGTCCGTCTTGAGCTGCTTTTTGCGTTAAAGTCTGTTGTGGGAGTGTATAGACCGGTGCAGCTGTTGTGACAGTGGGAGTATTCCTGAATGGCATGCCTTGAGGACGTGTTGTTGATGGCCCGGCCCCACAATTATCGAATGGACCATACCCTAGAAGGAAGAAAGGTTCTGATATTGGGACCTGAGAAGATGAAGATCGGATACTAGTGATCTCAGGAAAACTAGGAATAGACGTTGGTGGTTCTTGTCCATTGGCCCAGGCTTGCCACAATTGTGCCATAATATGTCTCAATGTCCGATTTTCTTCAACAGTGACTGTCTCTCTTGTTGTTGAATCAATTGGAGTATCCGCTGGATTCACCATAGTTTCAGTATTGGTTGTCATTGACGCTCTTATCTTAGACCTAGTAAAGTACGGGTGCTCTGCCAGTTTACCACAAACCTAACCACCGAAAGCTAACTAGAGTTGATGTGAATGAACAAACTTGTTAGGGGTTAGACAATTTTATAAATCAATCACACACTTATTAATTACATAGTAACATGGGTTCAGAAGGCCATTGTTTCATCCCATCTTTGCTTTGCTTATTGTCCTTTTTATTTTATTTTTGGAAAAAGAAAAAGTTTTGAAAAAATAGATTC
This sequence comes from Solanum pennellii, assembly GCF_001406875.1. NCBI lineage: Eukaryota > Viridiplantae > Streptophyta > Magnoliopsida > Solanales > Solanaceae > Solanum > Solanum pennellii. Next base: position 58,236,650 of record NC_028639.1, read on the forward strand.
TGATCGGACCCTTTGGAGGTTGCCTACGTGTCATGTTACTGCATGAATCAGATCATTACGTAGTTCAAAAATTTAGACAACTTAAAAAGATTAATTTGGAATTTATTCGCCAAAACTTCAAGAAAACAACAAAATCAAAAGGTTTAAACACAACCCGGTTCAACATAATATCCTTAATCACCAAATTTTAAACTGAAAACCAAGTCTTTCAACAAATAAAATGAAACGAACAACAAAAAACAACTAAAACTTCTCTTCAATCTTAATCACTTTCTTGGGGCTTTCTTTTTCCTCCCAAGGTCTCATACAAATTCAGCAACACCTTCGGCAGATGGGGAACAATGGTCCGTGCTTGCTCAGCCACTTCTTGATCATTCATACAGCGCTGATTTTTAATAACATAGGAGGTTTGCTCTGCCAGTTGATGAACTTGAAGTCTAGCCCTTTCCATGTTTTGATGACAATCATTTAACAAAGCCTGATGATCACCCAGATTATTCCTCAAGAGGGCCTCTCGCCCTTCTGCTGCTTCTAGTTGATGGCGAAGTGTTGCTCTCTCGATGATCAGTTGTCTTTGCCCATCCTCGATATCAACATAATGACTGATTTTTCTCTTACATTCTTCTAACTGATGCATCCAACACGATCTTTCTTTCTCGAATTTTTCCTTATGGCGCTTAAGTTCTCCCTTTTGATAGTGCACGACCTCTTCGGATGCTATTAAGTCCCTCTTCAATCGAGAGATCTGAAAACTCTGCTCCTTTTTTATCTGTCGTGCCAAGTGGATTCTACTATGCAATTCTTCCTCCAATCGGGCTAATCTTCCCTCTGCGTGCTTCAATTCTCCTTCCATATCTTGCAACTCTAACTTGTGATTTTTTTCTCTTTGGACCTGTACTTCTTGCCGTGCAATGGTTGCTTTGGCCTTCTCCAACTCTTTTTTCAAATGTCTTATAATATGTTGATCTCTTCTTTTTCTACTGGATCCTTCGGGAGTGTCACCAAACGTCATTGGATCACGAAACCACGATAGGTACCCAAGAACCACCTTTCCTTTATCTTTCTCCACAGCCATTTCACTTAGTTCAGAAATAATAATCCGTACCAAATCTTCATAATTTCTTCGCTATTAAAAGCAAAACCTGGTGGAGTGTCACCATCATTGGGTGGGATTTCTTGAACTCTGGCTAGTTGACGCATAACCCGAAGTGGGGCATATGGTTGAACACCTCTAAGACCAATCAACACAAGAAATGAGATACCACTAGACATGCAAATGATATCCTTAGCTGGGAACCAGTAATAATTCCACACTATTTCATCAGATGTGATCACTGAAAGTTTTTCTTCACACGCTATTATTCCTTTTGGAAAATCAATTTTGGCTTTCCTTTCCTTATGAGAGGAAACATAGTTGCACCAATCTGGAGTAAACCTAGGCGCACGATCATGGTGATAAAGGTGTTCCAAAAACCATATTTGGAGCAAAATATTACAGCCTTCAAAGTACATTTCCCCACTTAAACATTTAGACAATGCACGAAACATATCTGCCAGGATCATAGGAATAATAGTTGGACTTTCCATCGTGGTCAACGCCTTCACCACACCAGCCAGACGAATGTCAATATGCTTGTCCCTTTTGGGGAAAATAATGAGCCCCAAAAATGCGACCATAAAAGCAAAACATCCATTTGCCTTCCAAGCCTCTTCACCCCCTTGACTACTCAACTGGTTTCGATAGTTCTTGAAACCATCCCTTTGGCCGTATCTCTGGTATAGAAAGTCCAATGAGACCCACCCATTTTTCAAACTCTCTTTCTCTATTTGATTAATTTTGAGCAGTTCCAGAATTTTTTTGGCATCAACATGTTTCGGAATTATGGGTCTTTTATTGCGTAGATCAGCACCTCGAACAGTAGACCCCTTCCCCATGAAGCCGGCAATTTCTTCCAAAGTTGGTGTCATCTCACAGTCAGAAAAACAAAATACATTATTTTTGGGATCCCAAAAAGGAATCAATGCCTCGACCACATCCCTTCTAGGGTCAATCTCCATAAGATGCACTAAATGCCCCAGGTGTTCCTTTACTCTTTTTTTCTCATGACTTCCCATGTCTGTCCACCATTGCCATAAATCTTTTGGTATAGTATCTACGATCATGAACTCTGGAATTCTTTCGCTTCTAGGCCTTTTTGAACCTTGTCCTTTTGTCGATTGTGCCATTTGTACCTTTAAATAGAATCCAATAAAGGTTTTTATGACAAACTCTAACAGAGTGAAGAAAAAAAATTTAAAAAAAAGTTTTTTTTTAAAAATAAAATAAAATAAAACACCAATTTTTACAAACACCGAACCCTTGAAGGGATGCCTACGTATCTCTTTTGAGTGAGAATCAGGTGTGCGTAGTTCATAAAAGAAAAACTTCTACTGGGAAGACTACCCTTTTTATTTTGAACTTTTTTTTTAAAAAAAAAAAATTAAACTCACAAAGCTATTTTGAAGATGGTCAACAATGTCAAGGCCTTCTGAACCAACTATTTTTACATGGCATACAAAATGAATTTGATCTAGCATGTATACATATCTTAAATTTCGCTAGGTCAAATGTACATGATGAAAGAAAAAAATAGCATACAAGAGACATTTTATCTAGGTTTAACATTTATGAAGGTGTCTAGACTGGCTTACTCGAGCGGACAACTCGAGTCGGGGAGGGTCAGCGTACCGGTAGCAGAGCTATTCCGGCTTAACTGGTGGTCCAACCCCGCCTAACATGTGTGACAACCTAGAATCAGGAGCGTAACCGCACACTGGCTCATCCTAGACAGAAGTCCTGTGAAGCGTAACCGCACACAGTGTATAATAAAATTACAGAGACTCAGAGGATGTGTGAGAGAAATACTTTATATACAATACAATATCAAAACAATGAATTGCTGAAATAACACAATTAGCATCCAAACATAAAATTTATCCAAATGAACAAAATAGCCAAAAAAAAAGTTAATGTACAAAGCTCGAATTCTAAAAGAAGTGCTCCCCAGAAGAGTCGCCAAATTTGTCACACCTCTTTTATTTTTTTACAATTGTTGAGGATATGACGGGTTTTTTAAAAAAAAATTTTTTAGTAGAGTCGCCACTTGAAGTTGAGTTTTTTAGGTGTTCCAACTCACCAGATAGTTCTTAGTTTTAAATAAAAACTTTTTTTTGTTTTGGTCTACGAAAAACAGAGATTGGGTAAGGAATTCTGTTGACCGGAGGGAAGGTATGAGGCACCCCCCGAGTCCCGTGGTTCTAGCATGGTCGCTTTATTAACTTATATTTGGCTAAAATAAATTATTTATTTAATTTGTATAAAAGGGGAAAAAGTGTATTAATTACTATTTTTTTAAAAAAACTAATTGGCCTAAGAGCGTAACCGCACACAAGACCCTTCTTTTTAGAAAAGAATACACACCAATTATAGTAACCGAACACATGATGGTATTTGAAGTTTTATTTTATTTTTTTAAAAAAACACAATAATTAATTACTCAATTTAAAAAAAATAATGATAAGAAATGAATAAAAGAAAATGGTGCAACATATAAACCAAGAAATGATTAGTATTTATTTATTTATTAAAAAATTTCTAGCATTTATATTTATGGTTTTACAAAAAAAAAAAAAGTTTTACTACTAGACAATGACAACAAAAGAAGAAAAACAAAAAAAAACTTTTACAAAATCACAATTTAAACACTCTTTTAAACTAACGATATACTAGTTTTAATTTTTTATTTTTTTAATATATAAACTGATAAAAATTTAAGAAATAACCAATTTGGTAACAAAATTTTTTTTATATATAAAATGACTACCTTGACTTATTTGATAGAAGATTGCAAAATAGCAAATTTTCTAATTGTTGGATTATTAAGTCAAGTTAGTCAAATTTGTATTTTTACTTTAATAATCAATTCAAATATTTATTTAAGAGAATTTTTTTTTAATTTTTTTTTAAAAAAAAACCATATTTACATTTTTTTCCCAGAAATAACCAGATTTTTTTTTGCAGAAATAATCAGATTTTATTTTCTTTGCAGAAATAACCAGATTTACATTTTTCTTTTGTTGCAAAATGACCAGATTAAACCCTTTTGCAAAAATATAATGAATGGTTGAGATTCAATCTTGACCATTTCTATGGACCGGGTCAAGATCAATTGGGCCATCAGAATTGATCTAAATTAGCTCAATTTAAACAAAATTATGTCATTTGAGCCAATAAAAATAATAAAAACAAATACCCAAAAATGCAAATAAAAATAAAATCCCTTACTAAAATGTTATAGGAGTAAAATAAACACGTCAAAAATTAGATGTTCACAGTACCCAAAAAAATAATATGAAAACAAAAACATTAAATTTAAAACTTAGTAAAAATGAATTGTGTTTAGCTCATTTCAATTCAAATTATATTTAAGTGGTTCAAGTATTTATTAACTTAACTCATTTGACTATTATTTTTTTTAAAAAAAATACTCATTTTGATATGCTCAAATCCATCGCAATACTCTCATTTGATACCTCCTAGTGACAAAATTAAAATTTTGAAATTTAAACTTCTAAACTTTGACCATACCTCCCATATGAAAGCTTTAAAAAATTTTGAATTAAATATATTTATATCTCTCTCTATATATATACATATAAACTACTTAAGAAGTACATCAATCACAATAATTTTTTTAAAAAAATTTTTTTTGTTGACCCTAAAAAATTAATAGCTTTCAATTCTTTTGAGCAATTATGATAAAATAATAATTATAATAATAATCAAGAAATGGATACTTAAATTAAAGTTATGATATATTAATTTCCGACATAAAAAACTTATAACTTTAACAAATCTCTCACCAAATCATCTCGAGCAATTTAAGAAACTACCAAAAAAAGAATATACAACATCAAAATAAAAACATTAACATATAATGTAAATAGCAAATAGAAAAAATTAACGTATATAAAAAAATGTGTTTCACAAATAAATCAAGCTAACAACCATTTGAAATATATAAAGCTGGAAATAAATAAAAAAAATCGAGTGAATTACTTACCTGATTAAGAGAAATTGTTGATTTGTTTCGATCAAGTTGCCTCCCCTCTCCTCTGAGGCCGATCGCATTCACTTTTGGAGCCCCTCGCCTTTGAGTACGGCAGCAGGACATAGACCTAATTAGAAGCCTAAACTCTTGAGTGGATTGCCCATAGAAGGGAGCTTACTCCAAGATCTGACTCCCCTGGTAGGAGTTTGGGGAGGCCAAAAGATTTAGTGCAGAGCGGCGGATATGTTTTAGGGTTTAAAATTGACTCGTTATTTTCTAAGTTAAAGAGATGAACTTTACACTGAATGAGGCTCAAGTTTTTGGGGTTTACATTATATAGTACTCTATATGCCTTAAAAGGGTAAGAATGTAATTATGATAGTTCTATTTAAACTGTCAAAATGGGTTGACTCAACCGAACTCTAATGGGCTAGAGAGTTAAATGGGATGGGACGGGTTATACCCTTTTAATCAAAGGGCCTATAAAATAGTAGCATAACCCAGCTTTAAGCGGGCCACAACTTAGGACGACCCTTCAACCAAAAAATACTTTCTTAAAAGAGTATCTAATGTTGATGGTTATGAACAAGACATCAATACATACAAATTTTCACGTATGAACACTTAGGTGAGTACTTACAAAAATACATATATGAATCACACACTTCAGTATTTACATATAAAAATGCATGATACTCAACGTAATATTTAGTGAAAAAATGTTGATCATTCCTTCAATATTCGCACAAAAAAATTAGCTAGTTTACAACACTTGATTTTTTATTTTTTTAAAATATTAATTGATAAAAACTTAACAAATAAAACACTACTAAAAATATATAGAAAAAATATTTTTAAATATTCATAGCCCATGGGTTGGCCTTTGAGGCTTGCGGAAATGACCTACGAGGCTAGCGGGCCAAAGGAGGCTGGACTAAAAATCCTCGTTCCTAAATGGGCCAAAAAATTAGGTTCAATCCCACTTAATTCAAGGGTTGGGTTGGGTCGACCTAGAGGGTCAAACCCATTTTGATAGCTCTAGCTTTAAGGGATGAAATAGTTTACCCGATATGGAAGTTAGCAATTCGTCCTGCATCAATAAACCACTAATTATAAAATTTTAATGTTTTCAATAATTGTTAGTCAGATTACCCAATTTAAATAAGTTAATTTTCCGGTTGGATTATCAATAACGTTAGATTTTAAATAATCTTAGGAGAAAATAATATGCATATAGTTATCGACTTTTATTTTGATAGACAATTATAAAGCGTAAAAATCCCCAAAGAGAAGGGAATCCCATTACTGAACCCTGTAATGACCCTTGAAGTGGTTGGACATCTTCCAAATAGTCTCCACATCATATTAGTTGTTAGATTTCGTATTTTCAAAGTATTCAATTTGAGTGGGTTTCTTTTCAACTAAATTGAATTTCATTGATTTGATATTTCTAAAATTATGTTTTAGATATTTAAAAATCATACAAAAGATAATTTAAGTAATTGTTCTTTTCATATTAATACGATAATAAAATATTTATTTTAAAATACTTATCAAAATTCATATATATAGTTTAACAGAGAAATTGAAACATGACAAGTATTTTGAACGGATGGAGGAAGAGATATTATTTATAGACTTCCTTATATCTAGCCATTCGTTTAACTAGGGGTAGACATAGTCTAGCGCAACTCAAAATTCAAATTTTTTGCCTATTTGATTTGAATTTTTGGATTAAGAGTTGAATTTGAATGTTAGTTTTAAAATTTATGAATTTTAATTGGATACCGAATCAGGGTTATGAATTTTGGATATCTAAAAATTTATTTTTTTATGTCTTATATTTGCTCCTACCAATATTAATGTGCCCAATTCTCATTAACCCAATTTCCGAAGATCCATAGATTAGTACCCTACAATCCTATTTATTACAGTATTAAGTTAAACATGAAACTATACGGTATGGTGAAAAGTTAGAGGCCTCAATCCTTGTTTATCGTAGAATGTTATAATATTTTTTTCCGTATTAATTTTTCACATTATAAAAATTATAGTTATCTCAAATTACGTATCAATATATAAAATCAAGATAAAATTAAGGGAGAAAATTAATTACATTTTTCTCATTGTATCCTTACAATTAATTGTTTTTGAAAATGTAAACAAGTTGTAAAGTTCCAATAAAATTTCCAAAGGATAATTTAATAAAACTATCCTTTTTATTCATGATCTTAAAAAATGCATATTAGAGAAAGAATCCGCCTGATTTTCATTTCTCTTATACATCTACATTTCCCCAAACTTCCTACCTAAATTATTAAACTTGTCTTATTTAAATATCAGTGTTGCATATTTTTAAGTAATCAAATGCTTTGATTATATTTCATTTGTTCACTTTTAATTTGGTATTTTCCTTTTTAGATTCAAACTGTAAGGACTGACTAATATTTTACGATATATTTTTTCATCATATTGATATATACAGAAAATTGCAATTTATAGTACTTTCATATAATTTGACTAACAAACTATAAATTGTTTTTTTTTATAGAAAAATGCACAAGTATCCCCTCAACCTATGTCCGAAATCCCAGAGACACACTTATACTATACTAAGGTCCTATTACCCCCTGAACTTATTTTATAAGTAATTTTCTACCCCTTTTCGATCTACGTGGCACTTACTTGAAAAAAAAAGTCAACCAGCATTGGACCCACAAGATAGTGTCACGTAGGCCGAAAAGGGATAGAAAATTATTAATAAAATAAGTTCAGGGGGTAATAGGATCTTAGTATATAGTATAAGCGTGTCTCTGAGATTTCGTGCATAGATTAAGGGGGTACTTGTGCATTATCCCTTTTTCTATAAATAAATATTCTCACTAGAAAAGGTAAGGTAAGGCCTAGCCCCCCTTTCTTGTACTTATCCCTATTGATATCTTTTTATTTTCAATAAAAGGCCGCTAGACGCTCTGACTAGTGGTTTTTTTAAAAAAACATTAACTCATAATAATAAAATAGATGGATAATGTTGATCGCTGAAAGATGCTAACAAGTTTTATGGTTTTGAATAATTTGTTAATTAGTCAGTTAGAAGAAAGTTGATGTGCATTAGTTAGTTACTGAAAGTTAGTTGATTAGTACGTGTACAAATAGATAGGTAGAATGATGTGATCATTTCAATATGTCTAGATTCAATGTAACTGTACTCTCTCTGAATAATATCCTTCTTCTTCTCGTCTGTAAATCTGCACAGCTTAAACTCCATCTATGGAGTTATCATGGTATGAGAGCTATGATCATAGTTAGGTAAAACTGACTTTTGATTCTCAGATTCACTAACAGAAAAATGTGATTTCAAAAAAAAAGGCATCCAAAGTCGTTGTAATGGCAGTTGATAGCTCGAGCGAAAGAGACAGAGTTGGTAATGGTGGAGCTGGTAGTGGTACTACAGACACAACCTCATCTTCAGTAATTGATCACAATCACCCTCTCTATCTTAAACATACTGATACTCCAGGTAGTTACTTAATCTCATTACAACTAACATGTTCTTAAGACTATGACTTATGGAGTAGATCTTTTAGAATTGGACTGTCTGGTCGAAGCAAATTAAGATTCATCGATGGAAGGTTTCCTAAATCTAAATTTAAACCTGAGTTATATGATAAATGGGAGAAATGTAACACAATAGTGCTAAGTTTGATAATGAATGCTGTCAGACCTGGATTTATTAGCTCTGTTGTATATGCATCAGATGCAAGAAAAATATGGCTTGATTTTAGGGAACGTTTTGATACTATTAATGGATCTAGGATTTTCCAATCACATAGAGAGATTCACACTCTTGTTCAAGGCACAATGTCTATTGTTGACTATCACTCTAGATTGAGGGATCTCTGGGATGAATGTGACTCCCTGATGCCCTGTCCTAGTTGTCCTTGTCCTGAATCTAAAAAGTTTGGAGAGCACTGCGACTTTCAACGATTACTGCAGTTTTTGATGGGGCTAAATGAGTCTTATTCTCCTCCTACAAGTCAGATTCTAATGATGATCCCTATTCCTACACTTAACAAAGCTTATTCACTTTTAGTTGATCATGAAAGTCAAAGAAACCTGGTTGTGAGTTCTACTACATCTGGTGTAATTAAAGGCACTGCATTGTATTCCAACAAAAATGGAGCAAGTACATCCAAAGGTTCTGCAGGTAGCACTTATTCAAGTAATGCTGCATATAAAGGTTCTGCAGGTAGCATTTATTCAGGTAATGTTGCATATGGATATGGCCCTCCAAGTGGAGGTTACAGTGGTGGTGCAGAATCTTCATCCCAAAACTAGAAAGCCCTTCGTGCAGTGTGAGCATTGTGGTTGCAGAGGTCACACCAAAGATCAGTTCTACAAAATTGTTGGTTACCCTGCTGACTTTATGTCTAAAAGAAAGCCTCTCAATTTTGGAGTGTATGCAAATCAAGTTGAACTTACACAACACAATGAATCTGAAATTAGAGGAAACACTAGTCAAGGCAAAGGTGTTACATGTGCAAATTCACAATCAGGAGCTTTCTTTACTTCAGACCAATACCAACAAATTTTGCAGATGTTGTCTAATCATGGAAATGATTCTACAACTCAGTCCTCAGCCAATGTAGTTGTTGTTATTGATGCATCAGGCAGATCTCTTAAAGTATTATTATGTGCATATGAAGGTAGTAGATGGATAATAGACACTGGAGCCACTCATCATATCGCATATAAGTTGAAAACTCTAATTAATGCCAAGGTAGTTCGAACTCATGTAGATAGTAAAGTTCATTTAACTGATGGTAAGGTGATTCATGTATCTCATGTTGGACAACTGATATACCGTGGTTTCACGGTATTTTTAATGCTTTTTCCTTGAGTTTAGTGTGTCCAAAAGCCTTTTTGTACTAATTTTTATGTAAGTTTCTCTTTATTTCCAGGAAATCTGTCTAAAAGATGAATGCTGAGGTTTTTGAGCAAGAAATACAGAAAAGTACCACCTATGGAGCTTGTGAAGATTCGTCGTGCCCGTGACGGTCCGTAGTTGGCATCGTAGTGCAGCTGCTGAAAAAAGATGGGGAATTCTGACCAAGAGTGGGGTTACGGAGTGCGTGACGGACCGTCGTAGCCATGACAGTCTGTCCTGCTGGTTCGTCATGAAGATCAGAGAAGTAGTTCCAGTATCCAAATTCCAAGAGTTCAAGTATTTTGGAACGGAGACCCTCGACGGACCGTTATGCCTGTGACAATCCATCATACCTGCCGTCGAGGGTAATAAAGAGAGTAGCAGAAGAAATTGCACAAGTAAGGGATGACAGAATCCATGACGGCCCGTCGTGACCACGATGATCCGTCGCGAGGTCCGTCGACCCAGTTGCATTTTGACAGATTTCCAGCAAATAGAGTCCTTATTTAGTTAGGTTTTTATTTTTTATAAATAGTTCGAAAAACCTCGTTTTTGGGGTTAGAATTTTGGCTATTTGAGCTTCTTTTGTGGATTCGAGTTGGTGATTATTATTACACTTTTGGAGAATCTTTAGTCTTCAATTAATTGCAGTAATTGATTGTTGGTGATTTTTGTTGATTAATTAGTGAACTTTTGGATTTTATTCTTTCTCATTGAAGTAAGTGCATGAATTCTTATATCATATATTTGAATATTGTGATTATGACTATGGGTAACTAAAATCCATAACTAGGATTGTGGGAACCATAGGCGAATAATGAGGTAAAACCTAACTAAAATAACAATTCTAGAATAGTGTCTTGCATGTATTGATAATTCTTTCGTTTAGAAGTCTTTTTAACGGATGGCCAACGTTAGAACTCGCCTTAATGCTACTTGCCGGACCAATGAGGTAGATAATAGGAAAAGAATTATCAATATAGATTTAGTGTTATCTAATAGGCTAGTATTGATTGGTACGAGGTAATAACTTAGTCAAATATCGAATATGATGCTTAATATGAGGTAAAGGTAAGGGTTAGTAAAGCAACACACGTAGCCGGACCAAGGTGCGGAGTGAAATTTTCTAGATGCCGGACCAAGGATTTAGAAATACATAACTTATCACTTTGCATGCAAGATACTAGGAAAGAATTGTTATAGTTAGAATTATCAAGTTATGAACCTGTGGGGAACACGTAAATCCTAGTTACTTTGATTAATTGATTAAACTCCAATATTTGAAGCTGTTAGTTGTTTCGTTTAATTTAGCTAGTAATTTTCAATTCATTTAGAAGTGAAAACCCCCCTTTTTATTGTCTTTGCTTTCCAAGGAAATAATTTACTAAATAGTAGTAATAATAGATTGAAGTTAAGTCTGAACTATTTTCCTCGTGGCAACGATCCCAACCTCATTAGTTGGGTTCTTTACTCGATACGACCGTTTTACTGCTTATTTGAGAAGTAAGTTTGAGCGTATCAAATTTTTGCACCGGTGCCGGGGATAGTAGATTTTAGATTAACTTAAACTTATTACTGTAGTTTAGTTGATATTTTCTTGATCTTACTTTGTTTTATTGTTTTTGATTCTTGCAGAACCATCTTCCTTGTATGCCAAATACACAGAGATGAAGATAACCCTTCTTTCCCTACGATCACGAATTAGAGCGTACACTACACAACATGAATCGAAACTTGGGAATTAATGATGATGATCCAAACCAAAACATCCCAGCTCCGGTTGATGTTCATGGTCAGTTGTTACCCGATGCTCCGGGTGAAAACCAACAGAGGGGACATAATCCCGCTCCACGGCCCCAAGAATACTATAGAGGCTATGACAATATAGCAGACTCCGATGGGCCACTTGTCTTGCCCCCTCTACCACCAGGCCACACCTTTGTGGTAACTAGTAGCCTGATGCAAATGCTCACTGCCAGAGGTTTGTTTTTAGGTCTACCTTCTGAGGATCCACATGCCCATATAGCTAAGGTAAGGGCAGTGTGTAAAAGTTGTGTAGGGAGGCCTGACTTGGACTAGGAGTGTTTCCTCTCTCACTGACGGGAGAGGCTGCTATTTGTTTACTGAGCTCCCGTATAACTAAATTTTCACTTGGAACCAACTAAGGGACGTTTCTTAGCATGCTACTACCCGGTCTCCAAGAAACTAAACCACAAAGACAGAGTGAACAACTTTGTGGCACTACCAGGAGAGTCAGTTAGTAGTTCTTGGGATAGATTCACCTCGTTTTTGACAAGCGTCCCCAATCACCGTACAGATGATGAGTCACTGAAGGAATACTTCTATCGGGGACAGGATGATAATAATAAAGTGGTGTTGGACACTATAGCAGGTGGATCTTATGGGGAGTGTCCTTATGCTAAAATTGCTGAAAAGTTAGAGAAAATCTCCCGGAACAATAAAGCTTGGAGTACTAGGAAGTCAGATACCGGGAGAAATACCTTCGCAGTGCAGTCCACTCACAACCCTGCCACAGATGAGATTTGTGAAGAAATGGCTCAGATGAAAACTGAGCTTGGGTTGGTATTAAAACATATCACTAGGGGTGCAGAAAAGATAAATAAAGTTGACTACTTGTATAAACCACCACCACCAAATGATGAATGCTATTATACGGAGGATTCCTATGCGGTAAACGAGCAGACAGGGGGTTTCGACCGAGTGCCCAAGGCTCTAATCAGGAGAATTGGCGCCAAGGTCAAGGGAACAAAGGTCGGATCTATGGTAACTATAACCGTGAGGGTCATTATGTCCGAGATGGAAACTACAACCACGACAACAACTTCAACAGGGGTAACTATGGTAACAGAAATGATAGGAATGGGCCCTATGTCCCTCCTCAAAATCGTGAAGTTACTCCTAGGGATGGTGGAGATAGTATGGCGCGAGTTGAGGATATGTTGCACAAAATGATGAGGAGGTTCGATGCTAATGATGAACCCATTAAAGAGTTAAGAAGTGATTTAGCGGGTACTGGGCAGAAAGTCGATACACATGCAATATCGATTAAGCAGTTCGAGTTGCAAATGGCTCAATTATCTGCGACTGTGAACACACGGCAACCGGGCACTCTTCCTAGCAACACTATCCAAAATCTGAAAAATGATGCACACTGTATGGCAATCACTACTCGGGGTGGTAAGCAAACCATTGACCCGCCTATGCCGTCTAATGAGGAAAAGGTGAGAAAGGATAATGATAAGGTGGTAGAGGGTAGTGGTGAAGCAGAAGATAGCATTGGAAAAGATGAAGAATTCCCTATAAAGGTAATTCCCATGCCTAGACCACCACCCCCTTTCCTCAGAGATTAGTGAAAAAGACCGAGGATGGTAAATATCGGCGTTATATAACAATGTTGAAGCAGCTTTCTCTATCAATGTCCCTTTGGTAGAAGCTCTAGAACAAATGCCGGTTATGCCAAGTTTATGAAAGATCTGGTTACAAAGAAAAGATCGGTCACTTTCGAGGATGATGATAGAATGCAGCATTGTAGTGCTATTGCTACAAGATCTCTCGTACAAAAGAAAGAAGATCCGGGTGCGTTCACTATTCCTTGTACAGTCGGGTCGTTACATTTTTTGTGAAAGCATTATGTGATCTGGGGGAAAGCATAAATCTCATGCCCCTCTAGATTTACAAGAAGTTGGGTTTGGGTGACCCAAAGCCCACTGCGATACGGCTACTGATGGCTGATCGAACAGTGAAAAGGCCTCTAGGGATACTCCACGATGTGCTCGTAAAAGTGGAGTCATTCATGTTTCTGGTAGATTTTGTTATTCTTGATTGTGAAGTCGATTTTGAAGTGCCTATTATTCTTGGGAGGTCATTCCTTGCTACGGGTAGAGCCTTAGTTGATATGGAAAAGGGGTAGATAAAATTTCGGTTGAACAATAGCGACCTTCAACATTTGTAGGTCCATGATGCAGAGTGGTGAGCTCCAATCGGTATCTGCTATATCCTACAAAGAAAAGATGAAGAAGGATAATAACCTAAAAAGTGAAAAACGAGAGTTTATGGTTGGGGATTTGGTGCTTTTAGAAAGTTCAAGGTTGCGTTGGCTTCCGGGCAAGCTCAAGTCCAAACGGACTGGCCCTTACTTGATTACCCAAGTATTTCTTCATGGAGCAGTTGAGTTAAAAACCAAGGAGGGAGTGCGGTTTTAGGTGAATGGAGAACGAATAAAACTCTATTTTGGGCATACTGCATCAGTGAATTAAATGATAGAGGCATACCATCTTGATGAAGGCTGAGTAATCAAGTGTCCTCAATCGTGTCGCGACGTTAAATCAGGCGCTTGTTGGGAGGCAACCCAATACTTATAGTTTTTTCTTTTTAGTAATGGTAGCATTTTCTACTAATGGGTTTAAAATTTGCAGGCACATCACGGGGAAATTCTGCAGAAAATCACTCTGCAACAGTCATTGACGGACCCATCGACGGCCCGTCGCGAAGGCGACGGACCGTCGCATGAATCCGTCATGCCAGGTATGTCTTTTTGTTATTTTTAAAACTAGGGCACACGAGACGGTACCAATGACGAACCGTCACAGCTGCGACGGACCGTCATCGGGGACTCGTCGCGTCATTAATGAAGCGTACCGACCCGACCCGGGTGGGGGTTTTAAAAATTCTTAACATTTAAAACCCCACCCCCTTCATTTCACCCCATTCCTTCCCTCTTCCTCCCATTTTTCTCCCTTTTCAACTTCCAAGTTCATAACCCCCCTCTCTTACAGCCAATCATTTTCCCAAATTCCCCAATTTCTAAAATTCAGTATCTACTAGTCCGAGTCTGCCGCTGTGGTTCTTTACTTGATCATCAAGTATCTTCCTCACTTGTTTTTCTCAAATTCTGAGGTATGTGTCTCTGATTTCTACCCATTTACATTGCATTTTTGTTTATCAATTAGTATTAGCCTATTTCTTATTAATGGGTTCATTCTTTAATACATATTCTGTCTGACCTAGGTTGAGAATCCTCAAAAAATTGCCGTGTTAACACTCTGAAATAGGTGCTTTAGGATTGCTAGTTTACTAGGTATGTGGGTTAGATAAATGTAGGTCAAAACACTAACAATTCCATTTGGGTCATAGGGGATGAATGGCATCCCCAGTTCTGTCACTGAATGACAGAACGAGACCCCGATGACGGACCGTCATTGGGTCCGTTCCAACATCCCTAACACCCCACTGTCCAATTTTCTCCAAGTGTCCACCAACTGACACATGCGACGGACCGTCGTTCCCACAATGGTCCGTCCTTCACAACCGTTTTGGTTGTCAGAGACCCTGTTCCTAAGAGTCTCTCACTTTTTCTAAGTGTCCTCCAACGGACACATGCGACGGACTGTCATTCCTACGACGGTCCGTCCTGCACATACCGTCATGACGGTCAGAGACCCTATTCCTAAGGGTCTCTCACTTTTTCTAAGTGTCCTCCAACGGATATCTACGATGGACCGTCATACCCTCGACGGTCCTTCCTGCATAACCGTCATGACGTCAGAGACCCCTCTCCTAAGGGTCTCCATACTTTTTTCTAAGTGTCCCACGACGGACATTGACGACGGACCGTCATAATCACAACGGTCCGTCCTGCACTATCCGTCATACTTGTCAGAGACTTTCCTTTAGGGGTCTCCACATAAACATAGTTTAAAGTAATACATGACGGACCCCATAACGGTCCGTCGTACTCACGACGAGCCATCACATGGTTCGTCGTGTTTCACTGTTACTATAGAAATGTCATTACATCTTAACTCTTTTATTTATTTTGTGTGGTTTTGCTTGTCTTGTTTGCTCCTTCTAGTACTAATATTGATTCTTTACAATTACTATCTATTATGGCACCAAAAAATGATCGAGTCAACGCACGCGGACGATCGAAGTCTGTTGCCCTGTCTGCCCGCCTGGTCATTGGCTCTGATGATGAGCGTGACCTCGAGTACGTGCCCCCAGGCACTTTCACCCCATCCCGAGCTGCACGTGCTGCCAGGGCCAGACCCAAAAAGGTGGCGTCCGGCGTAGTCACTGCCTCCCAATCTGATGAGGAGCGCACACTGACCGGCACACCTTCTGGGTCAGCTACTAATGAAGAAGGAGCGTCTGGCTCCTTAGGAGTTTCGTGGTCAGAGGAAGCCTCCAGATCTGCTGAGGTCCCTGCACCCGCCACCGCTGCACAGTCTGCCTCGTCTGATGAGGCTGACAGTTGTGATTCCACTCCCTAATCACCGACTTGTGCTCTCACCCCAGTTGCCGACTAGCCCAACCGGTGGTGTGTCGACGGGTTGTATCAAGTCTATTCCGACGCAAAGGTTCTAAATGACAAAGGAGTCATGACACGAACACTTACATTGGAGCGGCAGGTCCTTACGGGAAGTCTCCCGACTATGCCAGAGATCCACAATCTCTTCACCAGACATTGACTGGAGTGGACAGCGCGTTCGTTGGGACGTTATAGTGAAGAGTTGGTCCGAGAGTTCTACGCCTCCTACGTAGCTACTCTCAGATCACAGATTGATAGGCGGGCTGCTCCGCCAAACAGGCCCCACTGGAGCATGTCCGAGTTGTGGCATTCAGGTTGATATCTCCGTGCCTACCATCCGCCGGTATCTATACGGCGAGAATGTTGATGCCAATAGGACCCCTCTCACTGCCGAGTTTGACTACCGGTGGCAAATTGTCAAAGATGGCGAATTCCTGCGTGAGCCATCGCTGAGAGGGACCACCAAGAGGTGGATGGCCCTGCACTTGTCCGTTGATGGAGAGGGTGCTGACTGGGTGACCGAGCCGAAGGGAGCCATCAAGAAGGCTAACCTGACCTTCACGGCGAAGTTTCTATGGTTGATTGTCTGCCACTACCTTTCCCCTACAGTCGCTGATAATATAGTCACATGGGATCGTGCAGTTTGATGGTGGCGATGATACCCGGGTTTGAAGTGGACTTTGCGTGGCTTCTACAGGCGGTCATGCACGAGAGGGCTTTTAAGGTCACAACTACTTACCCTTTCCCGTGCATGATATTTTCTCTATGCAGGTCCGCAGGTGTGCCTATATGGCACGTTGATCAGCTCAAGACCCCGCTGGGCACTATTTATATCGGCCTCATCAAGGATGAGGCCAATGAGTTGGCTCCACGCAGAGGGCCCCGTCCAGAGTTGCCTTCACTTGGTGACAATCTGGCTGATATGGTAGCAAATGCCCGCACGGCTACGCAGGCGGCTTCCACTGCCACTACCCCGGTCGAGTCTATCCCGGGTAGTAGCACTGCCCCGAGATCCTCTCGCTCAGCCCCTTTCCCCGCTCTTGTCCTGCTTGCTAGGGTCCAAAACTTAGAGGCACAGATGGCTACACTTCTGCATCACATCCAGCCTTGGATGCAGAGGTCCATTGCTGAGGTAGAAGAGCTCTTGGAGAGGAGAATGGTCCAGCACACTGAGCGGAAGATCGCTGAGGTTCATCAGCGCTTGGACGCTTTTGAGTTGCGGTGCTAGCCCGGCCAGCCCCTCAGGTGGATGTGTCGACCCTTCAAGTTGCGGTCCACTGTGTTCGCGCAAACGTCGATATGATCTTAGAGGCTAGGGTGCTTGAGTCTGAGGCCCCTTCGGCAGAGCCTGCTGAAGACAGAGTGATGGCAGCCTTATTCGCCACTTCTGAGATTCCACCACCTCCCCCTTGAGAGAATGCCAAGAGGCGTAGGGGTCGAGAGGAGGATGAGGCTCGAGCACGGAAGAAGGGGCGTCGTAAGATGGAGGCTGCGAGGAGAGTCTCGCTTGCTGATGAGGAGGCGCGTCGGATGAGGGCAGTAGAGTTAGATGCTAGGGCATCGAGCTCCAGAAATGTGGAGATATGGGGAGGCACAGCTGATAGTGCTGTTGATGCTATGGACACTACTGAGGGTGTCCAGATTACAGAGGTAGTGGGTTCCGGGGAACCGGACCCACCAGCTTGCTGATCGTCGGCATTTTGTGCCCCAGGTTTGCTTCACCTACCACTCTTGTATTTCAAATTTTTTATGCATTGGGGACAATTGCATGTCTTTTTGTTGGGGGTGAGATAAATGGAAAGTGAGTGCTAGGGTGAAGTCTGAGTAGCCCAATTCACTATCCTATTTTGGGGTTTTCTTGCCTGTGTTCTTTTTCCCCAAGAGACTGATTATTTTTTCTGTTGAACCGGCATGTCTATATCTTGTGTACATAGTTTAACTCTGAAGCATGATGGCTAAAATGACATCCTGATAAAATGAAAATGATGCATGACTAGGCATAGTAATTGATAATGTGTGGCTCTAAGCATGACATAGAGGTACACCACTGCATAACCCTAAGTCTAAAATTTGAACTAGGTGTCTGATAATATGGTAGAGTAATGAGATGTCAAGTGAGTGTGAGGAAGATTTGAATAGTCCACTATTTGTACTGACCTAGAACTTGCCTAGTTAGTCCTGCTAAAAGTAAGCTGTAATAGACAATTAGGAAAGGATCATAGCCCCTTGTTCAAAATAGCCCATTTTTAGCCTAAATAAAAGAAAACCAAATGAAATTAATCCTTCTTTGATCCAAATGATTTGAGCTTATACTAGACCTTTCTTTTTCACCCCAACTGATCTTTTCTAAGAATAATGTGTTGGCCCTGGTCCCTCCTTGGACATGTGCACCTCAGCTTATGCCAAAAGCATAAGTTGAGGGTGGCTAATGCAGTAAACAACCCTTTTTATGGCCCTGACTCAACTTTGGGAATTGTGTACTTTGACTTATGGCAAAGCCATGAGTTGAGGGTGGCTATTATGAGGAATGCTCTGGAAAGTGGGGTTGAAAGAACAAAGAGAGAGAAAGAACAAAAGTAAAGTGACTCAAGAATCAGTTGAATGAAAAGTAAAAAAAATAAAAAATAATAATAATAATACAAGAAATACAAGCAAGAAAAGAAGAGAGTCACTTACACAAATGAAGAAAGAAGGGAAAATAGCAAGGTGAAAGAATATGAGAAATTGGGCGAAATAAAATGATAAAAAGTGGTATGTTTAGCCGATATGTCAAGGAGGGCAAAAAGTCACTAAAGTATACCTAAATATACCCTACCTGACCCTGAGCCTATGTTACAAGCTAAGAAAGTCCTATCGTGATCCTAAGGGTTGTATAGCGAACTTAAGGCAGTGAAAATAAGGGCAAGCTTATGGCAATAGGTATGAATGAGTGTGACTTTGTTCTGAGAGCGAGTGTTGAAAAGTAATCCTTATACTCAAACTGAAATCATTGTGTGAAAAATGAGGATTTTGTTCTAAAGTGAGGACACTAGTTGCAATACCGGAATTGTTAGCACCTCGGTGAGAAATTGAAGAGGATAGGTGTTAGTGCATGGTGAGTCTGTGTCATGGTCTGATTCCACATAATTCAAGCCTAATAGTGATAGCATGCATAAATATGATGAGATTGATCGGGATTGATAGCCAAATGATTGCGAAGGATAAAATATGGATACTATTGTACAAAGATTTTATATTGAGTCATAGTGCGTCGCATGACGACAAACAACGAATTTAAGTTGACAGTGTTGATATACCGTAGTTTCACGGTATTTTTAATGCTTTTTCCTTGAGTTTAGTGTGTCCAAAAGCCTTTTTGTACTAATTTTTTATGTAAATTTCTCTTTATTTGCAGGAAATCTGTCTAAAAAATGAATGCTGAGGTTTTTGAGCAAGAAATACAGAAAAGTACCACCTACGGAGCTTGTGACGATTCGTCGTGCCCGTGACGGTCCGTAGGTGGCATCGTAGTGCAGCTGCTGAAGGAAGATGGGAAATTCTGATCAAGTGTGGGGTTACGGAGTGCGTGACGGACCGTCGTAGCCATGACGGTCCGTCCTGCTGGTTCGTCATGAAGATCAGAGAAGTAGTTCCAGTACCCAAATTCCAATAGTTCAACATAAAGAGATCAAAATCTCGAATACTCCACAAATTGATGGATTATTCACATAGAGAGGTCAAATCTAAATCATCCTAGTTCGAGAAATACGCTACTAACGACCCTCGAATCATGGATAAATCCTAGGAGAGTAGAATCAAGGGATCAACAGAATTGTACCCTCTATCTTAATCAATAAAATTATGTTTTTCATTAAAAAAAAAGTATTTTGGAACGGAGACCCTCGACGGACCGTTGTGCCTGTGACGATCCGTCATACCTGCCGTCGAGGGTAATGAAGAGAGTAGCAAAAGAAATTGCACAAGTATGGGACGACGGAATCCATGACGGCCCGTCGTGACCACGACGATCCGCGCGAGGTCCGTCAACCCAGCCGCATTTTGACAGATTTCCAGCAAATAGAGTCCTTATTTAGTTAGGTTTTTATTTTTTATAAATAGTTCAAAAACCTCGTTTTTGGGGTTAGACTTTTGGTTATTTGAGCTTCTTTTGTGGATTAGACTTGGTGATTATTATTACACTTTTGGAGAATCTTTAGTCTTCAATTAATTGCACTAATTGATTGTTGGTGATTTTTGTTGATTAATCAAGTGAACTTTTGGATTTTATTCTTTCTCATTGAAGTAAGTGCATGAATTCTTATATCATATATTTGAATATTGTGAATATGACTATGGGTAACTAAACTCCATAACTAGGGTTGAGGGAACCATAGGCGAATAATGAGGAAAAGCCTAACTAAAATAACAATTCTAGAATAGTGTCTTGCATGTATTGATAATTCTTTCGTTTAGAAGTCTTTTTAACGGATGGCCAACGTTAGAACTCGCCTTAATGCTACTTGCCGGACCAAGGAGGTAGATAATAGGAAAAGAATTATCATTATAGATTTAGTGTATACTATTTAATAGGCTAGTATTGATTGGTACGAGGTAAGAACTTAGTCAAATATCGAATACGATGCTTAATATGAGGTAAAGGTAAGAGTTAGTATAGCAACACACATAGCCGGACCAAGGTGCGAAGTGAAATTTTCTAGATGCCGGACCAAGGATTTAGAAATACATAATTTATCACTTTGCATGCAAGATACTAGGAAAGAATTGTTATAGTTAGAATTATCAAGTTATGAACCTGTGGGGAACACATAAACCCTAGTTACTTTGATTAATTGATTAAACTCAAACATTTGAAGCTTTTAGTTGTCTCTTTTAATTTAGCTAGTTATTTTTATTCATTTAGAAGTAAAAACCCCCCCTTTTTATTGTCTTTGCTTTCCAAGGAAATAATTGACTAAATAGTAGTAATAATAGATTGAAGTTAAGTTTGAACTATTTTCCTCGTGGAAACGATCCCAACCTCATTAGTTGGGTTCTTTACTTGATACAACCGATTTACTGCTTATTTGAGAAGTAAGTTTGAGCGTATCAACAACCAGTGTATTAGCAAATCATTTTATATCCAATGTTTTGTTCTTGCCTGACTTTTCAAGTTAAATCTCTTGTCAATATCCAAGATCACTAAAGAGTTACATTGTATGGTTGGTTTCTTTCCTGATTTTTGTATATTTCAGGACCTCTCCACTGGTCGGGTGAAGGGGATTGTTCAAGAGGAAAATAGACTCTACATACTATAGGAAGGACCATGTCAAGTTCCAAAGAAGTTGGTCAATAGTAGTAAAGGTCTTGATCAGTGTAATAAAACTGTTAATTCTGTTGTTGAGTCAGTCTGTTTTGATGTTTGGCACAAAAGATTAGGACATGCTCCTATTGATATGATAAGGAGACATGAACCCCTTAAGAATCTAAGAAATAATGATCATTCTCATTGTACTGTATGCCCCCTAGCTAAACACACAAAACTTCCATTTCTTTTCTTGTTAGTTCTCATGTGTCTAAAAGTGTATTTGAATTGCTGCATTGTGATGTTTGGGGGCCTTATAGGGATTACAATAAAAGATATTTTGTTACAATTGTGGATGACTTCAGTAGATATACTTGAATCTACTTAGTTTCTTCTAAAGTTGATATAGTTGTGGTGCTGAAACATTTTCTTGTTCAAGTTCAGAATGTATTTTTCACTAAGGTTAAAACCTTGAGGACTGATAATGGGTGTGAGTTCTTCAATACTGTTGTTCAAACTTATTGAATGAGTTGGGAATTGTTCATCAGAGTACATGTGTTTACACACCTCAACAAAATGGAGCTGAGAGGAAACACAAAACTATCTTTGCTATGGCCAAATCTATTAGATTTCAAGCTTCTATACCACACAGGTTTTGGGGTGAGTGTGGCATGACTGTTGTTTACATATTGAACAGACTTCCATCTAGACTTCTTGCTTACGAGTCTCCGTTTGAAAAACTATATATGCATCCTCCATCACTCTCTCATATCAAGGTGTTTGGTTGTCTTTGCTATGTTGCCTGTCCAAATGTGCAAGACAAGTTCTGATCTAGAGCTATTTCTGCAGTGTTTATGGGTTATTCTTCCACACAAAAAGGGTATTTACTCTATGATTTGCATACTCATTCCTTCTTGGTTAATAGACATGTAGTCTTTCAGGAGCATTTGATTCCCTTCAAACATCTACAAGTTTCCTCCAACCCAATGTTTCCAGTTCTTGATAATGTTACCACCTGATGATACTACTTACAAACTAGTCCCTCTGTGTCACCTGCTACTGCTCCTCTTACACTAGCTCATGATACTTCTTCCCCTACTTCTATCTCTCTTCCAGTTGCACCACCTAGGAGATCAGGCAGAGCAAGTAGACCTCAATTATGGTACAGTATTTTGTGACACACACCAAGACTACTAGTTGTTTTTATCCCATGTCAAATCAGATCACCTACTACTCACTTGTCTTCTGGCTATCAACAAGTGTTACAAGCTTATTCAGCTGTAAGTGAACCTACTTCTTTTAAGGAAGCTGCTTTTGAACTTGCCTGGCTGAAAGCCATGGAACTGTAAATAGCTACTTTGGAGAGTAATCAGACTTGGACTATTGTAGACTTACCACCTGGTAAAAAGCCTATTTGTTGTAGGTGGGTATATAAGATCAAGATCCTAGCTCCGAAGAAGTGGAAAAATTCAAGGCTAGACTTGTTGCCAAATGTTATAGTCAGAAAGAAGGGATTGACTGTGGAGAAACCTTCAGTCCTGTTGCTAAAATGGTGGCAGTCAGGGTTGTTGTGGCTCTTGTTGCCTCTAAAGACTAGTACATCTATCAGATGGATGTACATAATGCCTTCCTGAATGGGGATTTACTAGAGAAGGTGTACATGGACATTCCTCTTGGGTTTGCTATACAGGGGGAGTGCAAGAAGGTCTGCAAGTCTTTGTATGGTCTAAAGCAAGCACCAAGGCAGTGGAAAGTGAAATTAACTGAGGCATTAATGCAGATGGGTTTCAAACAAAGTCACTATGATTACTCATTATTCGCACAGGATGTTAATGGTGATATTGTGGTTGTGTTAGTGTATGTAGATGATTTATTGATCACTAGAAGTAATCATCAACTTCTAAGCAACACTAGACAAGACATTCAAATTAAGTTCAAAATGAAGGATCTAGGGGAACTATAGTTCTTTCTAGTAATCGAATTTTTCAGGTCTAGTAAAGCTATCTTGATGACACAAAGGAAGTATGCACTTGAATTAATTTCAGACTCTGGACTAGGGGGTGTTAAGCCTGCTTGTACACCACTAGAAGTCAACAAAAAACTCACTTCTCGTCAATATGATGAACAAATTCCTAATGAATGTACCAAAGAGGACAGGTTGCTTACAAATCCTACAGAATATCAAAGACTTGTAGGAAGGCTCCTCTATCTCACAATGACAAGACCACACTTAGCTTTCTCCACTCAAGTTCAATGTCAGTTCATGCACTGTCCTAAGCAATCTCACATTGAGGCAAAACTGAGAGTGGTTAGGTACATCAAAGAAGCTCCTGGCTTAGAATTGTTGATGCCAACACGTGACACTGCACAACTCACTGCTTTTTGTGACTCTAATTGGGGAGCATGTTTGGAGACTAGAAGATCAGTTAGAGGGTATTTCGTAAAGCTTGGAGATGGGTTAATCTCATGGAAATCTAAGAAGCAAGAGACAGTGTCAAGAAGCTCAGCAGAGGCAGAATTCAAAAGCATGGTTGCTTGTGCAGCTGAAGTTACTTGGCTGATAGGTCTATCTAAAGATCTGGGAATCAATGTGAGTCTCCCTATGAACATGATATGTGAAGGTAAAGCAGAAATTCAGATTGCTATAAATCCAATCTTCCATGAAAGAACAAAGCATATTGACATTGATTGTCACTTTGTTAGGGAAAGATTTTGTCAAGGGATGTTGAAGACAAAACATATAAACACCAATGAGCAACTAGCTTACCTACTTACTAAAAGTTTGGGCAAAATACAACACGATCTGCTGTTAAGTAAACTGGGAATTAAGAATGCTTTTCAACCGTAAGCTTGAGGAGGGGTGTTGATCAGTGAAAGATGCTAACAAGTTGATTAGTACATGTATAAATAGAGAGGTAGAATGGTGTGATCATTTCAATGTAACAGTACCCTGTCTGAATAATATTCTTCCTCAGTTCTTCTTCTTCTCGTCCGTAAATCTGCAAAGCTTAAACTCCATCTATGGAGTTATCAGATAGCTAACAAACTAATTGATTAAATTACTTTTTAAATTTGACAGCCTACTACTCACCCCCTTCACCTCCTCCTTATACATTGTTGACCTTATTGCTTCCTTCTTGGCCTCACCAGTCACTCGTACATATGGCCGTAGACCATCAATTATAATCGGTGGAGTAGCATTTCTTATCGGTGTTGTCCTTGGAGGCGCAGCATACAATATCTACATGTTATTACTTGGTCGAATCATGTTAGTTGTAGGTGTTGGTTTTGCAAATCAGTTACAATTTCTTCTGCTATTAACATGCCCCTTTCATAGAGTACAAATGTCTTAATCATGGCTGGCTGCAGGCAGTCCCTTTATACCTTTCAGAAATGGCACCTCCCAAGTACAGGGGATCTTTCAATATTGTGTTCCAATTATGCGTATGGATTGGAATTCTATCTTCCAGCCTTCTTAACTACGGCGTTCAAAAGATTAAAGGTGGTTGGGGATGGAGAATTTCCTTGGCGATGGCTGCAGCTCTTGCTACATTTCTAACAGTAGGAGCAATTTTTCTCCCAGAAACTGCAAACAGCCTAATTCAACATGGCAATGATCATCAAAAAGCTAAGCAGAGTTTGCAACGAGTACGACGTACAACCGATGTACAAGCAGAAACAGATGATATCATCAAAGCAAGTGACAAGTCAAAAGCTGTCAAGGATCCTTTCAAGCAAATCATTAAACAGAAATATAGGCCACAATTTGTTATGTCAGTAGTAATAGCATTCTTCCAACATATGATGGGGATCAGTGTGATCTCCTTGCACGCTCCAATTCTGTTCCAAACCATAGGCCTAGGTGCGAGTGCATCGCTGATGTCTGTTGAGGTGACAGGCACCAGAGTGACTTTCTTAGCATTGTTGATAGTTGACAGGGTCAGATGAAGGGCTATGTCTTGTTTAGGTGGAATCCAAATGTTTGTATCACAAATGGTCTATTGGTTTTGGTGTTGATATGCATTTTTGTTGCATAGTATATGTTTTTATGGGGTCCATTATCATGGTTAGTTCCAAGTGAAATATTTCCATTAGAAATAAGGTCAGCAGGACAAAGCATAACAGTAGCTATGGGTTTAATATCTGCTTCTATGATTGCTCAGAATTTCTTGGCTATGCTATGCCATTTAAAATCTGGAATTTTCTTCTTTTGGGGGGTATGTGTTGCAATTATGACTGCATTTGTCTACTTTCTTTTGCCAGAGACAATGAATTTGCCAATTGAAAGTATGGAAAGTATCTGGAGGGACCATTGGTTTTGGAAGAGATTTGTTTGTGATGAACAAGACTATGACAACTACTTACTGTTGGATGACAAGTAAGTTTTGGTCTGTAATTTGGAAAAGATTACAGTTCAATACTACTTTAGTTTGGTTTTCTAGTCTGTTTGTCAATGTACTCAATCATATTATTTTCCCATTCATGAAAAAGGGCTAATTTGATATTTATGCAAAACTAAAAGGTTGTTATGAAATATACTATGGTGGTGCCTGTGACAGTAATAGTTGATGTGGTGGTTATAGATACATGAAATGAATGTGAAGGTGCAAAGATGGAATATAAAGAAAATGTGTATGAATAAGTGGATCCAGGCAACCGTCACTCACTTCTGTAAAAGGGTGCGTTCACTCCCATCTTCCTTTGTGTATCAGTCTCTGTTTAGATAATACCTTCCTTGTCCAAAAATTTCAATGAGAATGGAAGAGAGCTTGATACCTCAATCATATTTAGGATCACCAGGCTTATGGTTTGCACTCATTATAAAGCTACCATTTTACTGTGAATTTAACTTGGAAATATGCACGGAGTAGGGTAGGATCAGAAGAGCCTATTGTGTGTAGCCTTATATATATTTTGTTAGGAGGCTGTTTCTACACACAACTTCATCATACCACAATAATGCAGTCTTTGCTTTCCAGCTTTTATTCAGAAAGTTAACCAAATAAAGCAACCAACAAGTTATGGTGATCAGAATACCTCTTTGAAGGAGATAGCGTCGCTTCACCACAGGCAGACATGACAACCTGTACTTTTAGCATCCTAAATAACCTGTTATAATCATCTTGACCATTAAAGCATACACAATAATCTTCTTGACCTTCAAACACACACACACAAAAGAAAATCCATAAGATGATCTCATAATAGTAATAAATCTATTTAAAGAAAAAGTATTTGTTGCGTCTCATAATCCCAAATTGACAATTCTTCCGTCCATATCCACATTAGCATTGAAATTATCAAACACAGTAGGAATATAATCGTGGTAAAAATGTCCAAACAGATCACTGCTACTACTACAATAACGTAGCCAGTATAATCCTACAATCGAGGTCTGGAGAAAAAGCAGTTCGGAAAAGAGAAAAAGCATGTGAGAACTCCTATCTTCTTAAAATGTAACAATAACTACAACAAAATAAGAAGATAATCGAAGTACAACAGATGTCAAATAGTGACAGAAATGAAACAACAAGAAACTACAAAGTAGTCAAAACAAAACTCAACTACGTAACTAACCTTCTATCCTAATTTGAGTTCTCCATAACCTGTTATCTAAGTTCATATGCTTGGTCTCGGTCAGCTGAAACTACGTCATCTTGTATCTAACTTTTGAAAAGCTAAAAAGAATATCAGTTATTGAATCAGAAAGTACGAAATGGAAGCAAAAGGAAAGACGACAAACACATTAAAATTCTTTTAGTATCACATGATTTAGATTCTGGCAAATGCAAATTGTCATGATACCACTAACTACTAGGTAACAAGGGAAACAACATAATCGCAAGACCATATTTGTGTGATATATAGGAGAGCATAGGTCAAACGCAAAGCTGCTATAAGCATTGTGTTATGCGGAATTTGAGATAATACGAGAAAATATAAACGCGAAAAACAAGACAACAGATTTACGTGGTTCACCAATAAATTGGCTACGTCCACGGGGAAGAGGGAGAGCAGTTTTATTATGGAGAGGCAAGAACAGAATTACAGAATAGGGTTTGCCATAGCGTCTATATATAGTGCTAAGCTACGCCCTAACAGGCTTGGGCCCAACATACAGAATTAACAGATAATTAAGGGCCCAATACAATAACATTGTATACCGTCGGGCCGGGGGCGTCTCCGCCCCCCCGGACCCCCAGGCCAGGGGGCGCGTCGCCCCCCTGGACCCCCCGACTCGCTGACCGGGCAGCGAGACCCCCGTCCTTTCTGTTTGTAACGGGTCCGATTCAAGGCATTCAACACATTGTACTGATATAATGCATTTTAAAGGCATAAAACACCAAATTTATTTTAAAAAATAAAAACAAAAATCTAACTTATCTTGTTATAGATGGCCATCAATTGAACTACTCATGTATAATTACTATCACATATGACATATGAAAAAACAAAGGCGGAGCCAGGATTAGGAATCTATGACACCAAACAAATGATCACAGTTTAGAGCTCTTAACATTGATCTCAATAGGATGTCAAAATTTGACATTACAACGAACTTTACTTCTGCCGCTTGAAGGGGATGGATTACCCTCTCGGCTTTTGCATCACAAAGATGCCAAGCCTATTGAAGAATGACAAATGAAAAGTAAAATTATTGAGTGTCTTCTTATTAGATAAACCAATTTACTGTAAGCAGAAATGATAATTCAAAAGTCAGAGAACATTTTCAATGGTATAACAGTGATACAGCTCCTCATGCGAAATCTTTTCTATAGTTCCCTTTTGAATAAGGTCAAAACTATGCATCCAAAATACTTGTAAACTCAGAGAAAACAAAATTGTATGATGCTACAAACAGATTATACTTTTTGGTATCAAATAGAACCTTGTGAATGAATGGTTATATATTTTAATTTTCAATTGAGGAGCAGGTGCGTAACCTACTGCTCCGTTAAAAACTCGGTTAGGATGGAGATTGAAAATGCATCATATTATTAAAGAATTAGGATTATCAATGCTCCAAAATTAGAACTATTTTAAGTCTAAACTTAAAAGATAATGGACTATTTTAAACCTTGATAAATTACGCTCGAAGAAGAAGATGAAGAAAGAGACAAATTTAACCTCCAAAAAAGCACAAATGACAACGAAGAGCAGCTTATTCTTTCAAAAGTATATATCGTATCATATATTATCATATTATATCATATCGTATCATATATTATTATAAGTGGAAGCTCTAAAATAAATAGTTGAATTATCATTTTGACTTTGTACTAAATTAAAATTTGATTAATTATTTAACATTTAATTAGTTAATTTAAATATTAAATTGTATTATTTTAATAAAAATATTAATGACTTTTGTATTTCCATATATTAATTCCTAATCAAAATATCTAATTTAATAATATTTATCATCTATAATATATATGTACGTTTAATTTGATCATCATTATATCATATAATCAGCATATTATATCATCATCATTATCATCATCATCATCATCATCATCATCATCATAATAATAATAATAATAATAATAATAAGAGAAAATACATAAAAACCCCTTGAACTTGGCAACAAAATTTATTTTAACACTTAAACTACACGGCCGTTTAAATTACCCCTTTAACATCTTTGAAGTGTTTTTTTCAACCCTAATACTACAATACCAGTCTCACAGTGACAAGTGTATTACAGATGCGCCATTACACTGTCACGTCATTGCTATATCAGCGCCACATTGAAAATTATAAATTTTGAGTTTTCTAACTCTTTTTTGTTTATTTTTATTTATACAATTTTAGAAAGGTAAAAATAAAAAAAAATGAGAATTAATCCAAGATTATAAAAATAAAATAAAACTCTAACATATTCAAGACTAGAAAACATTCAATTTTTAAAGCACATTATCAAAATAAATAAATAATACAAATTAAATAACTAATTTGAGATGAAGAAATTATAGATTTTTTATTAAAAAAGTTTCAAGTTCATCATAATCAACAAGCCTTTCCATATGTAAGATCTCAAAGCAACAACAAGTTGTTAGGTTTTTCGTTTTTTCTTATTCATCACTTCTAAGAATAAGTAAGAATAATTTGAAATGAAGAGATAGGTAGGGGTGTTTTGGAAAAGAAGAAAGAAGATGGTGGAGAGGGAAGCTCGTCGAAGAAAAGAAAAAGAAGAAGAAAAAAGGGGTGAGGCAAATATGGGTGGCGGCGGAGTTTGAAATAGGAGAAAGA
This sequence comes from Solanum pennellii, assembly GCF_001406875.1. Taxonomy (NCBI): domain Eukaryota; kingdom Viridiplantae; phylum Streptophyta; class Magnoliopsida; order Solanales; family Solanaceae; genus Solanum; species Solanum pennellii. The sequence goes on from NC_028639.1 coordinate 58,266,529, forward strand.
AGGGTGTGGATGGGGGATTCGAAGAACGAAAGGGGTGGGGTTGTTGGTGGATAAAGGTGGTGGGGTGTGAGGAAGATAAAACCTTATTGGTTGGAAAGAAAAAAAAGGGCTTATTTATTTTATTATTTTGATGTTTTACATTTCCACTCACTTTTTATTTTTTTATTTGCCACATCAGCTTTTTAAGTGTATTTTAATTCACTTGAAACGAGATTAGGGGGGTACATAATTATTTCTAAAGTTAAAGTACTAAACTAAGTTTAGCAAACAATTTCAGGGTTTTTTTTTGGGAAAAGGATCAAAAATACCCTTAAACTATTTGAAATAGCTCATATATACCCTTCAACTTTCTTTTGGTTAAAAACTACCCTTCCCGTTATACTATTGGGTCAAAAGTGCCCTTCTTATTAACGAAAGTTGTTAAATGCCACGTGGATGTCATATGGGTGCCACATTGCATGCCAATAGGATTCCACTGCCACGTAGACTAAATAGAAAGAGTCAAAATACCCTTAAACTATTCGAAAATAGCTCATATTTACCCTTAAACTATATTTCGGCTCAAAACTACCCTTCCCGTCAAACTATTGGATCAAAAGTATCCTTCTTATTAATAGAAGTTGTTAAATGCCATGTGAATGCCACATTGCATGTCAATAAGGTTCCACTGCCACATATACTAAATCCCTAAATTCTAATTACTTCCCCCCTCATTTCATTATTTCAGAAATGATATACTCACCCATTCTTCCTCATTTCGCGGCTAGAGTTTCATACTTTTCTTCGTGGCTGGGTTTCAAAGTGGATATTCATGCTTGTAGGTTAGTAAATGTTTTTTCTTATTTTATTATTATTTACGATTTCAAAGCATGATAGTTAGAATTCTACAACTTTTCCCTAATTTCGCAGCTAAGGTTTCGTAGCGTTCTTGGGGGCTGAGTATCAAAGTGGATATTCATGGTTTTAGGTTAGTAAATATTTTTTCTTATTTTATTACGTTTACGATTTCAAATTATGATAGTTAGAATTTCACAACTTTTCCGTCATTTTGGGTCAAGGTTTCGTAACTTTCTTCGGAGCTGAGTTTCAAAGTGGATTTTCGTGATTGTAAACACAATAAAATAAGAAAAAAGTTTACTAACCTATAACTACGAATATCCACTTTGAAACCCAGCGACGAAGAAAACTGTGAAACCTTAGCCGCGAAATGAGGGAGAAGGGGTGGAATCGTTTCTAGAAAATAATGAAATGAGGGGAAAATGAGTAATTAAGATTTAGGGATTTAGTCAATGTGGCACATGTGGAATTTAACAACTTTCGCTAATAAGAAGGTCACTTTTGACCCAATAGTTTGACGAGAAGGGCAGTTTTAAGCCGAAATATAGTTTAAGGGTATATATGAGCTATTTCGGATAGCTTAATGGTACTTTTGACCATTTTCCTTTTAGTCTATGTGGCAGTGAAAATCTATTAGGGTGCCATGTGGCAATCATATGGCATCCACGTGGCATTTAACAACTTCCGTTAATAAGAAGGGTACTTTTGACCCAATAGTATAACGGGAAGGGTAGTTTTGAGCCAAAAGAAAGTTAAAGGGTATATATGAGCTATTTCAAATAGTTTAAGGGTATTTTTTATCCTTTTTTATTTTTTTTAATAATATACTAAAAGTGAAAAGATTGCTAGGTAAAAATTATATCATCATTTTGTCCCTATATCAAATATAAATATTATTAATCATCTAATAAATTGTTAATTGAAAGTTAAATAGTAAATTTTAATTACTACAACGGAGATTTGCATAGTAAACAATATCAAATTTATCAAATTCTTTTGATCAAAATTTATTTATGTTGATGGTGAATTAATATTAAATTGTTATAAGAAAATATTATCAAGAAAACAAAAAGACTTCTAATTATATTGTTCAATGAATTAAAGATGAAGACTAAAGGTTACATAATTAAGTAGGAAACTGATAGGTCTCTTTTTTTTTTCCTTCCATCTCCCTTCACCTAAAATTTTCCTATTTAAAGTCACCTAGAAATGAAAATTAACTTACAAATCTCATCTGATCTTCATACTAAAATATGCTAATGTCAATTCTCTCTTGTAAATTAAAATTTATTTTCTCATTTTTTATATATCATCTCTTTCTTCTTTTTTGATTTCCTTTCCAGTCAGTCATAGACTGCTGAAGAAAAGTTGTCATCAATCTTTGTAGAATTGTTAAGGGCAATAGCATCATTGTTGTATTTGAATCGAAGACATTATGTTTGATTGATTGATTAATTGAGAATGTTTGAAAGAATATAATACTTTTTTATCATGTTGTATGAATTATAACAAAATAAGAATTGTTTGTACTATTTTATGTAAAGTGATTATAGCGATGACCATTTGTAAGTGATTTTCATATTAGTTTTAAATGTTCTTTTATAATGTACTCTTTTCTTGTTACTTTTAAGTTAAATATATTTTGTATTTATATAAAGAAGTTTGTGTCTAGATTATAATTAATAGATGTTACTTAGTTAGACTTTATATAATTATTGGCTTAGCACATGTACAATATTATATTTCTTATTTTCAAATGAAATTAAAAATTGTCTCAATTATATATTAGATATTTTATTATATTACAAATTATTTGTGTTTTACATGGATAATTTAAAATATTTGGCAGATATGTTGAATGATTGTGCATGCATTTATAGTTAATTCATCATCGCATAAATTAGTATATGTTTTATGTACTTCTTATCCTTCTCTTTTCTTACTTCTTAAGTAATCATTTTTTTGAGTCAAAAAGTGTTTTGCGACTTCTAATTGCATTTATGTTGCGATTTAATATATGTATTATTTGAAAGATTTACTAACATTAGCTTATGAATTAGACATATGTTTGCTTTTTTATGTATGTTTTATTTTTTAATTTATGACATATAGAAAAACCAACAATATATGTACCATTTACAATTTATTTGATGTAGTACAACATTTATATTAAGTAGTTTAAATAAGCGAGCAACGCACGTTCTCAAGACTAGAATTATTACAAGTGAGAGCTCTAATGTGAAAAATTGAATTTCCATTTGACCTTGTACAAAATTAAAATTTGATTAATTATTTAATATTTAATTAGTTAATTTAAAGGGAAATGCACAAGTACCCCCTCAACCTATGCCCGAAATTTCAGAGACACACTTATACTATACTAAAGTTCTATTACCCCCTGAACTTATTTTATAAGTAATTTTCTGCCCCTTTTCAGCCTACGTGGCACTAGCTTGAAAAAAAAGTCAACCAGCGTTGGACTCACAAGATAGTGCCACGTAGGCCTAAAAGGGGTAGAAAATTATTAATAAAATAAGTTCAAGGGGGTAATAGGACCTTAGTATAGTATAAGTGTGTCTCTGAGATTTCGGGCATAGGTTAAGGGGGTACTTGTGCATTATCCCTAATTTAAATATTAAATTGTATCATTTTGATAAGAATATTAATGATTTTTGTACTTCCTTAGATTAATTCCTAATTAAAATATATATTTAATGATATTTATCATCTATAATCTATATGTATATTTAATTTAATAATCATCATATCATATAATCAGCATATAATAATAATAATAATAATAATAATAATAATAATAATAATAACAACAACAACAACAATAATAACAATAACAATAACAACAACAGTAACACTAACACTAACAATAACAATAACAAGAATAATAGTGGAAAGAATGTTAGGAAAAAATTAGATTACCATCTTATCCCTATATCAAATATAAATACTAATAATCGTCTAATAAATTGTTAATTGAATATTAAATAGTCAATTTTATTTACGACAAGGGAGAGTTAAACATTAAGCAATATCAAACTAATCAAATTCTTTCGATTACAATTTATTTATGTTGATGGTGAATTAATATTAAATTGTTATCACCAAATATTATTAAGAAGACAAAAATACTCCTAATTATATTGTTTGATGAATTCAAGGTGAAGACTAAATGTTACATAATTAAGTAGGAAACTTATGTGTCTAGTTTATTTATTTTTTCTCCTTTCATCTGCCCTCACCTATGATTTTCCTATTTAAAGTCACCTAGAAATGAAAATTAACTTACAAATCTCATGTGATCTTCTTACTAAAGTATACTAATTAATGTCAATCTCTCTTATAAATTAAGTTCCATTTTCTTAATAATGGTATATCATCTCTTTCTTCTTTTTTTATTTTCTTTCTGGTCATAGCCATATTCGGATCGAAGACATTATGATGGATTGATTGACTAATAGTAAAGAATGTTTGAAAGAAAATAATACTTTTCTATCACGTTGTATGAATTATAACAAAATAATAAAGTCGTACTATTTTATGTAAAGTGATTATTGTGATGACCATTTTTAAGTGATTTTCATATTAGTTTTAAATGTTCTTTTATAATTATTCTCTTCTTATTACTTTTAAGTTAAATATATTCTCTATTTATATAAAAAGTTTGTGTCTAGATTATAATAAAAATTACTTATTTAGACTTTGTATAATTATAGCGTAGAATATGTAAAATATTACTATATTGCTTATTTTCAAATGACATTAAAAATTGTCTTAATACTGTGCATGCATTTATAATTAGTTCATTATCTCATAATTTAAAAAAATTGACTTCTAACTGCATTTATATTGCGATTCAATATATGTATCGATTTAAAAGATTTACTACATTAGCTTACGAATTACACGTTTGTCTACTTCTTTTATGCATGTTTTATTTTTTAATTTATAACATATAGCAAATTCAACAATTTATGTACAATTTACAATTTATTGGTTGTATTACACATTTATATTAAGTAGTTTAAAATAAACGTGCAACACACATTTTCAAGACTAGTATTATTATAAGTGAGAAGGTTTTAGGTTCAAAGTTAAATTATAATTTTACCCCTACATTAAAATAAAATATCTAATAAATTAAATGTTAAAGTGTAATCACATCATCTTACACTAAATAGTAAATGTAGAAAGTTGCTACTTAAAAAATTATTATTATAAATAACAATATTTTACCCCTGCACTACAATAAAATATTATAAAACATCTAATTGGTTAAATGTTAGATATTAATCACATCATATACTAAATACTAAAAGTGGAAAGGTGTTAAAGTCAAAATTTATTATTATTATTATTATAAAGGTAATGTTTATTATTATTAAAATAATAATAATAATAAATTTTTGACCCATCGAAGTTGTAAGTTGATGAATTTTAGCAATTTAGGTTTAAAAACCCCAATGACGAACCCTGAAGAAGAAGTAGGATAGAGTTTGGTCTTTTGCGTAATTATGAATACGATGGAAAATTCGTAGAGGGTGCTTGTGACTTCATGATTCTGTGATGTATGTATGCTCGTGCTTCATTATGATACTTGTATGTATGTTAATGTCGCAATATTAATGACGTTGTTAAAATTGAGATAGATGATATAGCCACAAAATCATGATGTAAATGTGTGATCTTGATGATATACTTGGGATTGTGATTATGGTGTGTTGATGAGGATTGGATTGCCACGTTCCGGCAAGATAATTTGGATCATATTGCCACATTTCTGGCATAAATATTTGATTAGATTGTCATATTCCGGCAAGCTAACTTGAATCGGGTTGCCAATATTAAATTAGATTGCCACGTTTCGGCATAAATATTGGATCGGGTTGTCACATTCTGACACAACTATGAGATCGGATTGCCACGTCCCAACAAGCTAACTCGAATCGGGTACCATGCCGGTGCACTAACAATTTGAGTTTCGATTCCGTGTGAGGACCAACTAATTGTGATAAGGTGCAACAAAAAACATGTTATATTTTGGTATTGTGATGTGTATACACTTGTGATAATTGCATTCTAACCAAATGATGAAAGTGTGTAGGTGGAACTATGTGTCGATATGTGAGGGTGGTATTGTGTGGATATCTTATGAGGTGTACTTCTTGGGAACGAGTGAGTTGAAGTGTTGAATGTAACATGAGATTAAGGTAAGGAGAAACTTTATGGCTTGGATTAAATAAGTGACACACCTCGAAAATTCTTTGACCTAAGCTAGAGCCTAACCTAAGGAATTATGACCTAAAAAGATAATTACAGTCCTAAGTGTTTGGGGAAAGAGCATAGAACTCTTGAGGGTTTAGATATGAGAAATGAAAAAGAAATTCCGAAGGACGGAATTTAACAGCGGTTGCACGTCGTGCCCAGCTCAACCTTTAAAACTTCAGCTCCGCGTCCCAAAGTTTACACGAGATTTTCTGCCTCAAAATGCATTAAAGTTTACACGAGATTTTCTGCCTCAAAATGCATTTTCAAAAAAAGAATTTGGATCCCATTGCGCGTCGCGGACCCACCTCCAGATTTGACAATTTCGGGATTTTATGAAAAGTCAAATTGGACTTTTATTTTGATGCCCTACTAGCATAGGGGTGTTTTGAGTATTTTGGGTGGGTATATATATATATAT
>NC_028639.1:58273719-58291123 GCF_001406875.1 Solanum pennellii
TATATATATATATATATATATATATATATAGTTTTTAGTAATTTTCCAGCCATTCTCCAATCAATCTCACAATTAGAATGAAAAAAGAATTAGAAGCTCTACCTTCTCTCTAGTTTCTCTCTCTCCTCAAGCCTCTAATGAATAATTGGAGCTCCAAGAAGAGGATCAATTCTCAAAGATTTCAACTCCAATTTAGTGGAAAAGTCTTCATTAAGGTATGATTTCTTTCACTCTTGTTATTCATTTCCCAAGAGGTCCCTCCAAAGGTGTTTTCAAAATTCCCAAAAACTAGGATTTTTATTTACACATATGTCTCCTTGAAAATGAAATTATGAATGATTTATGATTACTTAAGGTTGTTTAGGTCTATACTGATGGTTAATTATTGTTGTTCACTTGAGATTCCCTTGGACCCATATTCTTCCTCAATTTCATAAAATCTTGGATTTGATATGATGAATTGTTGAAGATGATGAATATGTTAATTGTTTATATTGATGTTAACTATGTTATTACTTAATGAATTACCTTGTTTTATATATTGTTTATGCATTATTGGGTGATTTAAGTATGAACTCCCATGAAGGATAATAAGGTATGAATGATGGTTCTTTCTTGAATTCAAGTATGAAAGGTGAATTACTTAGATAGTAATGATGTTATAGCTAATTTGTTATTGTGGTTTTGATGACAAGGTCCCATCATCCTTAATCGTATGCACTTAATTAGCTATGAAGAATGTATGTATGATATAGTATGATTGTTACATAATTGAAAGGTAGTTCTCATGATTATAATGATGTAACACTCCGAAAGTTCATGACTTAGTCTAGAGCCTCACATGATGAACCAAGACTAAAAATAATTTTTCTAAGCCTAAATTAATGTATTGAAACTAAGTAGGAAGTATTAGGGCCAAAACGTTGAAGAAAGACCTTGACGTCCAGAAACTAGTGGAATTGAACTAGTAAACTTCCCTATGTTTGGTGAGGTTTGGGAATGTTATGTAAAGTCTAAAACTTATAAAAAGACTTTAAATAGGTAAAATAATGTTTAAAGGGTCCAAACGTCCATTGATGACTCCCCAAGGACCACCTGAAGGGTCCTTGAGGAGGACCCTAACATTGGCAGGCAAGCTGCCAAAGCAGCCGCGTACAACCAATATATGGAGTCTCTTGCGCGTCGCGCAGCTAACACTGGATGGGAAAATTTTTCCTCGCAAATCAGCTTCTTCATGAGGCTCACTGCCTCAACCGGATTTCAGAAAAAAGATTTGGAACTGCCCCCACGACGCGCAACCACTTTTCAGATTCGTTCGCTTCGTTTTTAAGTCAATTTGACTTCACCAAAAGACCCAATTAAGTCAGAGGTACTTTGGGTAATTAGGGGGTTACTATATATTGATTTCGGGTCAGTTTTAATTCATTTTTACCCATTCAAATAAATTCCCCAAAAGCACTCTCACTTCTCTCTAAAAGTTCTCTCTCTACTCAACCTCCATTGAAGGGCAACTGAAAGCTTGAAGAAGAAGGTCAATTAGTTTTTCACTTTAATTTCGTGGGCAATCATCAATTAAGGTATGGGGATGTTGATTCATGGATTATTTTATCCATGAAGCCCTTCAAAACTTCTAATTTCAAATTCTACATTATGACAAAAAATTAGGGCTTTTGATCTAGCCATTGGTTCAATCCAAAATCATTTTCTTTATGTTATATGCCTTGAATTATGAATATATTGTGATTAATTGATGATTTATATTGTGAAAATCCTCCAAGAACCCATGAGCACCCTATGACCTAATTTCTTGAATGTTGATGGATGAATTGAGTACATATGAACACGATGCATTGTGATTGATGATTATCTAGTCATAGTATCTTGTTTTCATGCCTATTGTGAGGTAGATTGGGGATGATCATGATAATTGATTCCTAACCTTGAAAAAGGGTAAATTCTAGGGTTTTTATATAGAATGAAGATTATTGTGCATACACTTTGAATTTGCTTGCAAGGTACATGGTTTATGAAAGGATGCAAGAAACATAATTGGGATGTTTTCGTTCTCTTGAACCTTACCTATTGTTTGGCATGAATTATGTATATGTAGTTGATCTCTTGTGTTGCTTGAAAATTATAGTCCTCATGAAAGCACTATAATTGAAATTGTGAAAGTGTTATTCACATATGTATGGTGATTCTAGGATGAAAGTGTATTCTCACCTAACGAATCTAAAAGTTTTATGTTAAATTGTATTGAACGAAGATGGATTACTCTTCACACATGTAAATACAATTAACAATGGTAGTAATATTGGGAAAGTATACTAAGCACCGAGAGGATATGGTCAATGAGAAAAAGACCCTTCCGTTAATGCAAGAGGTTGGGTCATCCTAGTGATACTCATGAGATGGAGGCTCCGCTAATGCAATAGGTAGAATCCTTAGAAGCAATCTTCATATCCCTTAACTGTTGTCCCCGTAGGACTTAGCTAGTGGATCAACATAGTAGCTACTGTGTAGGTTCTACCTTGACAAGTAGAACACCATTTTTGGGTTGGGGCTTTACGACACTGGATTCCATGCAAGCTCTCATGGTCTATGTGGATTATGGTAGATTTTCTCTAAACTATAAAGTAACGAATGAAGTATGAATTAGCCTATGATATCTTAATAAGTGGACTAAGTTCAAGTGGAGGTATGGAACTTCACTTGTTCATTACACTAGTGGGATTTGACGGATGTCATAGGGAGTTGTATGGATAATAGTTGAAGTGAACATGTCCTTATGTCTAAATGTTTCTCATGTTAGTATGTATTTCACTTATGATTATTGGTATGTAATGAATGTAAATGTAATATGTGTGATCAAGGTGGCTTGTTTGGGAATGCTTGGTAGGGTTGGTAGTATGGGCTGCTAACTCTACATTGCACAAGTGGATCCTAGGAAGTGCTAAGGTCATACATCCACTGTAGTTTTGATGTTTTTATGATATTTTCTTATGTGTTGTCTTCATGATACAATGGCTTTTAGAACTTCATAAATGCATACTTTGCATGTAAATGTCCCTTTCTCATGTTTTAATGATTTCATGCATTTCTCCATACTTAGTGCATTAATTGTTCTAACCCCGTTCTCCCTTTTATATTATGAGTATAGGTTCCGGTTAATTGGTTTGCTTCTACATCTTGAAGAAAGCTTGAACTTCTATTCTCCAAGACATTTCGGTAGGTCCTCAAAGATTCGTGGACATCTGAACTAGTTGACACTTTACGATTTTCTCTATTGATATAATAGACTTAGTAATCTTCTCTTATATACTTTTGTTCAAATAGACCATAGTGTCTAAAGGGCTAAGGACCCTATTTGTAGACTTGTGTTGAACTCTATAAATAGATGGTGTTCTGAGACGATATTAGAATATGATCATGATCGCTTATATGGTTTAAGTAAATAGACTATAGTTTAAATAAACTCCATAATCGAGGAGTCTAGGTAAATTCCATATACAATATGTTAGAAGTCTAAGTATACTTCACTTCACTATATATAAAAGTTTTAAATTTTCCGCATTATTTCAAGTTCATTATGCCAAGAAGATTATCCTAAGAGTCTTGTCTGAGACCTCTTCGAGGTCAAGTACGCCGGTAACGTCTAGGGGGTACTCTCCGATCGTTATAAATGAAATGTTAAAGTGAAAAGGTTTACTCACTTGCTAGTGTTTTCTAAAGTAAAATGATTGTTCTCACTTATGAGCACTTATGAGCTATTATTTTTCGTGTGGTATGTTTTGGAGTAATCATTTTAAACTTTCATGTATTTGTTCACTCTTTCTTGGAAAGGTTATTTTTTTACTGAAGGGTCAAATATCTTTCTCTTAACAAGAAAGAAATGTCATCAACATGTTAGTAAGAACCTTATTAATTAATTAATTTGAAATAAATTTGAAGTTTGCCCTTTTATAATATGTGCAGATCGAAATTCATATATATTTTCATCAAATATGTTGATTGATTAATAAATATTCATTCGTTCTTAATTCAATTCTTGATAATGGAAAGACCTTATAGGAAGTACCCTCAAAGTGGAATGTCACACATGAATTCGAATTAGCGGAACACCAAATGGGAAACAAAAAAAAGTCTCACACATATTTAATCAAATTGATCTCATACATAACTAATCATCACAACCATATTTTAGTATTGTCTTACAATTTCAAAAATGTCTATTTCATATAATTGGAATACACGTGCAATGCACGTGTCCAGAAACTAGAGTTTTAAAAGTATATGTAAAAATAGTATATATGATAGTGAAGTATATCAAATAATGTAGTTTCTCCTAAAATATTAACTTTGGTATCACTTCAGACATATCCAAAATTATTTTCAGATTTTGAGAATTCAACTTATCTCTATAACTTTCATTTAGGAAACATCTGCAGTTTCAGAATCTCTCTATTGAATGACATGTTCTTTCCGATTGGAATAGGTAGTTCAATTACTTCCATTGGTACCGTACATGAGAATTTCTTAACTCATACGGTTCTCTATCTCACTCTCATTCTTCTCACTCCTGAAGTCAATCTATTAAACATTTTGAAGCGCGATAATCACAAAGTCGGCGATATTCACAAAGTTGTAAGTCTTTCTTTTCAATTTGACTCCATCGAGAAAAGAATTAATTTTTTAGTTAAAAATATTCAAGAATTTAGAATCTTGTTGTTGTTGACCGCCTTTCCCCACCCTTACCCCTACCCCATTTTAGATCTTTATGAATTCTAGCATTGTTGTGAAATAAGAGAGAAAAATAGAGTCCTTCTAATGTAAAAAAAATGATTTCTTTATCATTATATCACATCATCAATTTTAATTTCGATATAGTAATGTTATATCTCAATTTGGTACAAATCTGAGTTTTTGCTATTAAATTCTTAAATGGAGTTTAACGATTCATTCAAAGATCGTGGACACCCAAATAGATTTAATATCAGCCTTCAATGAGAACTTTGTTGAAGAGAAACATCGAAATATTTAGTGCTGAATTAAGAAAATATTCTGAGGACGGTAAAAACTTGTCCAGCCATTAGCCGATCAACACCTTCATAAAATTTTCTACCTAATATTAACTCATCAAAAATAATTTTATAAAAAGATGTGTAACATGTCTAGGCAATATTATAATTATGAGTGTATATGTTAAATTTATATAGTGACTATTGTCAGAAAACATTACACAACTCATTATTATAATGGATCATTTATGTCTTTAAACACGAATCACATACCTTATACATTTAGGGATTTACGCCTAGACTTTACCTGATCAAAGCTCGACCATTGATGTATTGTGATGAATAATCATTCATCAAAAGATTCGTGTTGATAATACGAGATTCATATTGATAACGTGTTATGAAATAATATAAAATAAAAGAGAATAAAGTAGGTAGAAGAGAGAAGACTTCTTATTTTTCTTGAAGTATATAATAAAATAGAGAGAACACTACAATAAAATATTATAAAACATCTAATTGGTTAAATGTTAAATATTACTCGCATCATGTTATACTAAATACTAAAAGTGGAAATGTGTCAAGTCAAAAATTTATTATTATTATTATTATAAAGGTAATGTTTATTATTATTATTATTATTATTATTATTATTAATAAACATTACCTTTATAATAATATTAATAATAATAATAATAATAATAATTGGGAAGCCCCAAGCTTATAAAATTAAATTACAAAATATTCCTAAGAAGTTAAGTTAAATTTTTACCCTTCACCTTAATACCATTATTATACTACTTGGTATTAAATAATAAATTTACCTTTGCTAATAAATGAATCAAATTAATTAAATGAGAACCTGATTAACCCTTTACCTTATACTGTTAAAAATTACTTCCTACATGTTACTTACTCGGTCCATTTTTATTTGTCATGTTGTGATTTATGAAAGTCAATTTGATTAATTCTCAAAGTTAAATTAAATTATATTAATTCGATATTTTAAACAAAAAAAATAGATATTTAAAAACTATATGAAAAGTACTATATATGAAAAATACATCCTAAAATGTTTGTCAAAGTTCTTATAGTTTGATTCTAAAAATAGAAATCATGACAAAGAATAGTAGACAGAGGGAGTATATGTTAAAAACGATTTTAGGTAGAAATTTATTAAATGGTGAATTATTAATATAATGAATGTATTCGCTGAAAAGAAAATGTTTTCACCTTTTCATCTACTATCATTTTGAAAGTTAAAGAGTCACATGTGTTTAGTGAATATTTTGAATCTTTCTTATCTACATATTTTTCTTAAAATTGTCAATTATCCAAATTTAATTGATGATAACTATCAGATCTTCTCATCATATGACATATTTATCCATAATGAAATGATAAATCAACAATATATATAGCTATCAACCTTAATAGAAAAGGAAACAGTAAGATGGAAGCTACATATTTAACAAAGTAAGTTATATGTTATTTTCTCTTTTATTATTTTCTATTAGTGGTCATGAAATTGTATAATTTTTTTTTACTCAATTTTTATCAAGCAACACTCTTCACTATTATCCAATATTAGTAGATACCATGAAGCTTTGCAGCTATGAATAATAAATCTTTCTTAATATATGTATTTGTTCTTGTTGCTTAGTAATATTTTTGTGCTTATTTGATTTCTGAATTTTAATGTTCATACATCTTTAAGTAGTAATACACATAAAATTTACGGATAAATCTTTTACATGTATAGTGTTTTTCCAAAGGTAAAAATTGATCAGTATCTTTTTGATCTCTGTCATTCGGAATCTTTTCTCAGTTTTTGCTTTTTTATTGTCAAGTTTATGCTTTCTTATTTTTAGAGCACTTTTTTATTTTCTTTTACCTTCTTTTCTAACTGTTATAAATTAAATTTGCAGAATACAGATATTATCTCTATCACAATTGACTATTGCTTCTTTGGAGATGTTACAAAATAGTAATAAAAATTGTGTACTAATATAATTCTCTATTTCTTTTTCCATATATATTGTTATGAATAAAGTCTTAGAAGGATGTGTATGTTGTGTATTTTTCTTCTCTATTTTTTTTGTGTTTTCTCTATTAAAATTCTTTAATTTAATTTTCTATTAATTTCTAATTGTTGTAAATTTGTATTTTTATTTACTCTCAAGTTATTAACCACCTAGGACTTTACTGGAAGTTTGTCAACTACTCATCAAAGTCTAAAATTTATAATTGATTGCTCAAATAGAATTAATTTTAATCATTAAAAGGAATTTAATCGGTTAAATGGATCTATAAAATATTACAAGAGATACACGTCCATTGCATGTGTCCAGGAACTAGTATAACATGCATTAGTATTAAAAGGTCAGGGGTAATATGGGTATTTACACTAGTATTATGCTTAACTGCAGTTGTACGTCACTGTTTTATGACGTGTTATTTCCATCAATTGAAATGAAAGCCCTTCTGTGTTTTGTTTTTTACAATCAGAAATTTCTTTGATTTCCTATGCATGTGGGGTTTGAAAAGATTTAGTTGAGTCTTGAAATTTTATAAGTATCACATAAATATAAATAGATGGGATAATATATATTATTAAAAATTACGTAAAAATATTATAAGACACAATAATTAGCAATTGAAAATATTTTGATTTGCTCTTTAATTTTAAGAGAGATGAGATTCCTTCGGGACAGACTCCATTCCGAATGCCAATAAGACCACTTCCTCAATCCTGAGCATCATTTAACTCAAGAGCCTTGTGGCACTCTCACTCCATTGATACAGAGCCAATTCCAATAGACTTATTGATTCCAATAGACTTATTGGAGGGTCCCATTTTATATGTCTCATTTATATTGAAACAAAAAAAGCATCATATATTATTTGAAATGAAGTGAATACTTATTTCATACGTGTGTATCATGATAAATCTCATAAATATTTATGTTGCTATAAATCATTTGATTAAATATTGAAAAAGAGTTAAATTGATAGAGTAGGAAATCTAAAAAAATTACAAATTTTTTTCGTAAAATACTATAAATCATGACTTAAAAATATTTCAAAACCATATAAGAAAATTGACCGACTCTCTAAATTCCATTTTTGTCATATAAGTTGGAACCAAGAGAATAAATATATTATTTTAAAATTATGTAAATTTAATAGGCCACAATAATTTACAACTTAATTATTTAAAAAGGGGGAACTTTCACATATAGCCACTAAAATAGCCTAATTAATCTCCATAGCTATAGCTTGATAATTACAATTCGTAGCTACATGTTATAGAGGAGAGAGGCGAGCGATACTGGGAGAGAAAGGAGAGGCCAGAGAGAGAGCAAAAAGTGTGAGAGAAGTGAATTGTATATGTACATTGATCAGATAATTGTATATTATACATATGTATTTGTAAATATGACAAGCGAGATTGGGAGACAGAGGAGAGAGGCGAGCGAAATTGGGAGAGGAAGGAGAGAGTTGAGAGAGATTGAGAGAGAGTGAAATGTATATGTATATTGATTAGATAATTGTATACTTTACATATGCATTTGTATAAAAAGTAAGCGAGATTGGGAGAGAGAGAGAGAGAGAGAGAGAGGAGAGAGGCGAGTGAGATTGGGATAGGCGAGCGAGAGAGGATAGAGAAGTGAATTGTATATGTACAGTGATTAGATAATGGTATATTATACATATATAATCATATATTCCGGCGAATTACACATATACAAATATCACTAATTATACAAAATCGAATTCACCCCACATAATTAATGTATAATGTTATCGTGAGTGATAATTATAGCGAATTATAATTATGATAAGTAATTAAATAGTATAAATTTACTTATAAATTTTTCTAAAAAAAACTATGTGAAAAAATTAAAAATGACTCTTGAAATTCTATATATCACATAAATTATAATAAAATAAATACTGTAATAAATAACGTTGATGACTGATTGTAATATTTCATCTCGCCTGCAATCTGTGGTTGTCCAGGCAGATATACGGCCTACAATTTACCACGTAGGACAGGAACTAAACCGCTTAAGTCTTTGTGAACCGGATAATAATTTTCAGACCGACCGGTTATGGATAAAACCACACATATCCTCTCAAATAAGAGCAGAGCAGAGCAGTGAACTCCTCTTCTCTTTTTCAGATGGCTGCTGCAACTCATCTTTCTTTTTCTCCACCAATTTCAGTTTCTTCTCTCCCTTTACGCAAACCTAACTTTGTTACTCCCAATCTCCAGACCAGTCAATCTCGAATTTGCACAAGAATACGTTGCAATACTAACTTATTAGGTGATTTTGGGGCCAGAGACCCATTTCCAGCTGAAGTGGAGAGTAAATTTGGTGAAAAGGTTTTGGGTAATCCTGACACGGAACACAAAATTCTCATCCCAGCTGCCTCTGCTTTGTCCCTTGCTAATCATGAATGCACTGATATCTCACCCAATCAGACTCCCTTGTCCGAATTTGAAGCTAAACAGCTTTTGTTCAAGGTTAGATGTACCAATTACTCATTCCATCACGCTCCCATCCCTTGAAAACCCTAATTGAACGCACCCTTTCGTTTCTGTCCTTGTATTTATGCCTCTTCTCACTATATTCTTCATTTTGTCTGTAGTTTGTTTGTTGATTGAATCGAAATATAGGCCACGTAGATGGAGTTTAGTAAAAAAATAAAATAGACCAATATAGGCCACGTAGATGGAGTTTAGTAAAAAAATAAAATAGACCTTTTAATCGTTTGGTCATTCCTTTCTTCACAATCTAGTTTGACTAGACACGGAGTTTAGTAAAATAAAATAGACCTTTTAATCGTTTGGTCTTTCCTTTCTTCACAATCTGAGATGGTTTGGTTGGGAACAAAGTTATTTCAATCAAATGATGGTAAAAATAATCCAAAGAGTACCTTCTTCCAAATGTGGATAAATTATTATACTTTATAAACTCTTTGAAAAAATAACTTAGGATGTTGACGTTAAAAATGTAATAACACAAACTAATAAAGAAAGTAAAACACAATGAATTGAAACAGGGGACCATTTTATTTTATCTAATACTGTTTGATTTGACGGGATAATGTCTTTCATATTTGAATGCTTAATCCACTTGAATTGCTGAAAGTTGTTTAATTTGGGTAAAATAAAATTATTTGTTGTATGCCGGTGAAGTCTTTATGTTGAAGTTCATTAGTAGAATATTCCGTGCTTGCTCTTCACAAGGTTATGCTCTGTTCGACAATCAATGACTATCAATTAAGAGAAATGAATGTAGCCTAGTATATCCCTTCTTGTTCCATAGCTAGAATTTTGGAATCGTGGCGATTTATAAGATTCACGCCAAGAATTTCAAATTTGCAAATCATTTAGCCAGGGGCCAGGACTGGAGAAGCATGCTTTCCCCTGGAAATTCTAGAAATTGGAAAAAAATTAATAACGTGACAAGCTAGAGCCAAGCTCCTGTTATTTTTCTTCTAATAGAATACCTTTTTTTATGACCGTGAGGTCTGGGCCAGCTTTTGCCACCTTGACAATTCCACATGGGATACTTGTCGCCTCCCACCAACAAGGTACTAGGTAACTCTGTCCACCAAAGCAAAGACAGTGGCAAGAATCACCTAGGAAGGTGGAAATTCAGAAGGTAATAATAGATCAATCACTCTCCGTGGTTTAGCTGCATGAATTACTGTAATGTTGGGTTCAGCCTTCACGTAAACCTGGTTATATAGGAAAAGAACCAAGGATGGAGCCAGGTAGTGCCGACCCCCCTTCGATAGAAAATAAACGATTTATGTATGGTTGAAATTGTTTTTTTATGCATAAATAGGAGATGTTGAACCCTCTTTGACTTCTTAGTGAGTTTACCTTTCATATTTCGAATCATCTTAACAAAAATCTAACTCTGCCACTGTTGAATACTGTGGTTTAATAAGTAAAATCTAAGATCTTTATTAGGTTTGAATTGGATAAAATAGCACACACTGTTGTCGATAAACGAAAAGCATGCAAGTTATTGCTCCAAATTCGTTCTTCAATTGTTCACTGATCCCATATGGTTGCAGGTTGTTGGCTGGAGAATAGCAAATGAAGATGGGGTGCTTAAACTACAATGCACATGGAAATTAAAAGACTTTGATTGTGGGGTTGAACTAATCAATAGAATAGGCAAGGTGGTGGAAGGCACAGGGCACCTCCCCACTCTTCATCAATTACAGCAGTCTAATCAAGTTCATGCTGAGCTGTGGACTCCTTCCATTGGTGAGTACACTTCCTCAGTCGCTCCTCTCCTCCATTCCACCCTTATTATTTACGAATTCATCTGTAGCGCGTTCTATGTGATAATTGTACTGACTTACAGCAAGATTGGGTAAAACTCTTGGAAAATTAAGTTTCTTACCGAACTTAACATCTTATTCCCAATCTCTTTTACTTTTGTTGGATTTCTTTAATGATCATAGTGGTACATTCTAATTGCAGGAGGTTTGAGCACGAATGATTTCATCATAGCTGCTAAAATAGATCAAGTGAAGACATCGGACCTTGTACCAAGAAAAAGAGTCTGGGCATGATCTCAGATAATAGCATTGCGAATCACACGAAATGCGGTTTCCAGAATTGCAGACGCTTATCCTTCAGTGATAAAAACCTTGTCTGATAAGCAATGGCAAGGGAATTTTTACTGCATTGATTCTGTATTAATTTTATAATTGATTCTAAACAAACAAAGCCACCATTATTATCAAATCCTCTGAACTATGGGATTCAAATCTCAAGGTATAACAATCCTCAAATCATGTATTTAATTTTTGTTTGTTATTTTAATGTAAAAGGTAATTATTTTTTTCTAAATAATGTTTACATATATTTTAATGTAAAAGGTAATTATTTTTTTCTAAATAATGTTTACATTTTGTAATTAGTCAACTTTATTTCCCCATCTGATAATTGGGGTCAGTTTCAACGTGGATACTGAATACAGAATGAAAAAAAAGAAAAGAAGAGAAAAACTGATACAATAAAAGATCATAATTCTCCACCATAACTCTGAAACAAAACATATATTATTTATCTTCAATCCTCCAATACATAGTAGTAGCAAAATATACACAAAAATTACTATAAATGTGAAAGAACAAAAAAAAGATTACTCTGTTTTTCTCTTTATACTAATAATTTCTAGCCTACAGTATTCTTGGGAGTATGACAATCAGGGCAAGCACGGAGATGAAAAGCACATGTTGCACAGACACGAAAATGGCCACAAGGCCAAATAATAGAAGCGGCATTTTTGCGGCATGCATAACAGTTACCGCCCACACTTGGTGGTGGCTCCACCATACTTGGTGGTGGGAGCACCACCACATGAGGATCAACATGAGAGGACTCAACCGACTCCTGCTTCATTTGTGCCTCTAAGTGATGCGCCGCGTAAAGACGAGAGTCCAGCACTGCACACCTCACATCAAGACTCGCAACTTTGTTTTGCAGCTTTCGACTATGGTTAGTTAACAAGTTTACCTTATTCTCCAATTCCATTATCCTCATCTTCGCCTGCCTTAATTCTTCCTCTTTCTCTACCAATTTTTTCCCTGCTTCCCTGTTTGCCGCGGTTGAAATACTATTGAAGTGTCTCATGTAAATATCAATCAACATGTTTTTCACTTGACCACTCTGCATTGCATCACATCAATCCATCTTCAGTAAATATTTTTATTTTTTTTCAAAATAATAGAAATAAACGAATAAGGTTATAACCTACATGTGATTCGATAACTTGATCAACAGAATCATACATGTGTCTGATAGATCCAGGGACGACAGAGTCATCATCTTCTTCAGTTAATAAGGCGGTGAAGGAAGTGAAGGGCCTCTTCAACAGTACTTCCACATTTTCAGGTTCGGTAAGGGGCTGCATCTGCTGCTGGGTGTTGAAGTTGAAGGAGGACGGGGTAGGACAAAATTTCTGGAGGGCAGGCTTGAGGGGCAATCGATTCGCGGGCGTTGTTCTTTTCTGCTGCGATACTGCTACAGAAGAAGGCTCCTCTTTCATTTCTTCCATCTTTCTCTTATTCTTTGCATCAATACGAACCGCTGCACCAAATTCAAAAACATGTTACCACCAATTCTATCTGTTAAATTAACCAACAAAAAAATGATTAAATTGAAACGAACATCGTTTGGGAGGCATGGTTGCAGATCAATTCTTTGACAGAGGAACCCTGATAATGATAAATTCTACGCAAACTACCGAAGAAATTGTAATTACAATGTAATGGAGAAGAAGAGATTTAGTGAGGAGGAAAAGCCATCGGAGTTGAGTTTTTTAAAGAGAAGAAACGGTGGCAAACTTTCGCCAACAGAGACGATGCTTTGCAATTTAGACGGAAAAGACGTTAGTTAGGCGCCCAAAAAAAATTTTAATTAATTAATTTTATGATTTTATTTGTATTTAAATAATATGGAAAATGATAATTTTAAAAAATTATATACTCATCTATTTTTACTATAAATATTTTAGAACTTTGAATTAAACTACTCAAATTTTTTTATTATTAAAGAATCTTTTTTACAATAACATCAAAGATAATATATTACAACTAAATGACTAACATCTTATTAACTAGAATTAATCTCTATCTTTATTAAATAATAATGTTATCTCCAAAAACAAGTAGTTGTTAACAATTAGAGCATATTTGGGTCAACTTATTTAAATGTTTTTAAACTAAAATAATTTAAAATCACTTATATACTTTATCATTTAAATAAGAAAAAAAAGTTTTTATAAGTTATAAGTCAAAATAATACTAATTTTTTTAACGAAAAAAGTTATAAATCAATCCATATAACAATAAAAAGATTACTCTAAATTACTTATATTAGTATTATTATGTATTTATTTATGATCCTTTAATAAAATTTAGTTTTAGACCATTAATTTTATTGAGACACTTTTAATATAAAATAACAAATAACTCAACATAAATTTAAAAAATATTTTTATAACGACTTGATTTTATCAAAAATCAAACATATTGTTAAGAGCACATGCACCATAATTTATAATATATGGTTTATTAACTCATTTTTTCTCATTAAACTATTCTATGAATAATTTGGAATAATTTGATATTTAATGAGTTTCAATAATAATATTTTAAGAGAAGACCACCGAACAATCCTTTCATGTTCGAAACGTATATTGCATATTGATCGTGATGAAATTTGTATTTTCAGTCACTAATGGAGGTCGAATGATTTCAAAGATCCAATTTCGTTAGAGCAGTTGTGGTAGCGTGACAGCTTTATCCATTATTATCTAATTATTTCATAGTCATATATGGATCAAGTAGAACTAACATTGGATATACACTGCAATGGACAAAAACAAAAATCAATGTAATTTTTAAAATAACAGTTTATTAATAAATTTCTACAATTTATAATCAAAACATAACGATTTAAAATTTTTAATTTCACTCAAATTACAACCTAAAATGGCAATAACTTCAAAATTTTAATCTAGCAAATTACTTCTAAATGATCGCTGTCAAAACATAGGAACCCAACAAGGTCAAATCCCACATAGAAGGAATTAAAGGCAAATTAAAATTATGATTCTTAGATATCTAAATTCAAGTAGAAATTTTATGATCAACTCATTCAAATGTGTTGTGCAACATTGACGAAATCTGCTAGTCTTCTAAAGCCTCTCGGCTCAAATAAGAGAACTTTATCAGAAGTCTTTGCTAGCATTTGGGTGTCAGATTAGTTAGTTCATCATCACATGCCTCAAAATTTATTATCTTATATGTAACTAAAGTAATAAATGGGGTTGGTAGTCCTGAAATATTCATCTGTTTTTTCTTTCTATTTTTCAATCTCATAAATATGATATCAGAACCGTTCATTGATCTCAATAAATTTGTGAGAGCATTAAGAAGACTTTCAATCACCTTTTTAATCTATTTTATTTTTAATTCGTGCTTTTATTTATAAAGAAGACTATTTTTAATTGATTTTAAGCATATATTATTTTTAACCTTGTGTTTCAACCATGACAAGCAATATTCTCTTTCCGTGCCTCTCAAATCTTCATTAGAGAAAATAATCAAATATGAAGAGTTAAGATGAAATTTTATTTTGAAACTTATAATTTGTGGAATGTTATAATGAAAAATTAAAGGAAAAATTACTTGAATGTGTACCTTTCAATATATAATTATTGATTTTAGCGATACTTTTTATTTATTATCATTTATAACGATATTTTTTATTTATTATCATTTATAACGATACTATATTAAATCTGTAATATGCATTAAAATGAATTATTTATACTATATATATGTATTATAACTGTTTTTTTTTTAAATATATTATGTTTTTTTATAAGAAATTAACACATTGTATTATAAGTGTATTAAAATGTATGATAAATGTATTATCCATCAATAAAACTTGTACATATGTGAATAATAAAGTGAATTTTGTAATATGTATTAAAACTGAATTAAAAGTGATCAAGTGAAAAAATAATGTTATTACTATAAATGATAGATATTTTTTGGGAAAAGAGTCTGATATACCCCTCAACTTTGTCATTTGGAGCTGATATACCCCTTGTTATGAAAGTGGCTTATATATACCCCTACTTACAGACAAATTGCTCACATATACCCTTTTCCTCTAACGGAAATGAAAAAAAAGATAATTTTAATCTAACTTTTTATTTTTTTTTCTACAAAAATATAATCCCATATGAGTAAATTTAATCCTCGTCAATCATATTTTTTTGACTTTTTTTTTGTTTCAATGACTAATTTATAATTATTATTTTGATAATCAAATTTATTTATGTTTCACTAATATTCTTGTAAAACTTGTTGTACATGACCAAATTTTTTTCTTCGAATACAAAAATCAAATTACAATATAGACAAAAAAATAGTTTAATTTTTTTTTCTTTAAACAAAGAAATGAAAGAAAAAAACAAAATAAGAATAAGAAACTCAAATAATTATAATAAAAGAAGTCAAAAAATAATTTATGTATTAAAAAAATTAAAATATACCTTGAACTTTGATAGAAGAATCATATATACTCCTAAATAATTTTTTTTTAAAATTAAAAGTAATAAATATAAATTTAAAACTAATTTTTTTAACTTCCGTTAAATGAAGAGTATATGCGAGCCATTTTGTAACGGTAGGGGTATATGTGAGCCGTTTGTATAACGGTAGGGGTATATATGAGCCACTTTCATAACGAGGGGTATATCAGCTCCAAATGACAAAGTTTAGGGGTATATCAGACCCTTTTCCCGATATTTTTTTGATATAGCATATTTATGCAAGTTTACCAAAAATTAACTCATACAATCACTTCCTAAAAATTCTACTGATATCAAAATTAAACTTCATTCAAAAGAAAATAAAATAAAATAATATAAAGTCACTATTATAATTCAATCTCTAGTTGCAGATTTAATTTTCTCTGAAATCGTTGCATGTGAGATAACTAGAGAAGCTTGAAAAGAATTTGAAAAGGAATACCAAGAAAGTGAACAAGACACACAATCAAATTCTGAATTTGAAAAGAGATTTTGAATCTCTTAGACTGCAAAAATGTGAGAACATCACTAATTATTCAGACATAATTTGATTGTCAATAAAATTAAATTGCTTGACGAAGTTTTTAAATATAATAAAATAGTTGAAAAAAATTAATTTATGACTATTTTTAGAGATTTAAGTCTAAGAAACTTACTTTGAAAGAGTCTAAAAATATCTTTACCATCTTTTTAGTAGAATTAATTAGTGTTCTTCAAATACAAAAACAAAGAAAAACTCTTAAACAAGATAAAGTTATTGAAGATACCCTTTACGAAAATTACCGAAAAAATGTTAATTATGTTTGTGGAGATTTGATGCATTATGTGAGAGTTGCAAACAAACAAGTTATGTTACAAATGTGTGCAAGTTCAAAGACATTTAAGATATTTTACAAACACTAATTTCGTTTTGATAGAATGTATTAGCAGAAAAGCATTTATTAACTTTGTGCATTAGTAATATCTTATTCGATATACTTTTTCATGATATGGGTATTCGCTCGGTGTATTAAAGTGTGTATAACTAACAATGTAGATTTCTAGGTATCAGTAATGCAAGAATTTTAATTACATGCATTAACAAGGTTAGAGACCTTATTGTTTTTCAAAAAAAAAATTACATCTTTTTCATCATAATTGTGAAGGATATCTTTATAAATAAATATTTTTATGCAATACATGCTATTTTTTATATATCAAATCAAACAATACATAAAAAATAATTTATATATATATATA